>NC_133327.1:657786094-658022306 GCF_042186555.1 Aquarana catesbeiana
ATCATTGATGTTTTGGGGCGAGTTTAAAGCACCTCCAAATCACTTTCTTCTTTTGTCTGCTACAATGTGCGAAATGTTTTTGTGATTTTTCCCAAAGCCAAATTTGGAGGATGCACACAGTGTGCCAACATGTGCTATCTGCCATCACGGGAGATCAATGGACGTGTTTTGGGGGTGCAACCCCTTCCTCAATAATAAAGTAGCGGTGAGGAAGGGCTTTCTCCCCCAAAACACATCCCTTGATCCCCCCTGATGGCAGATAGCACATGTTGACATTGGGAAATTTGTGTGCATCTTCCAAATTTGGCTTTTCCAGGGGTGATTTCCCCCCATCTGAACGCAATATCAAACACAGTTCCTAAATACTCATGTCTGATATTGCCTTCAAGTTCTACCAAATGTGAACTTTGTAAGATCAAGATTTGTGTCTTTCTTGTGGGTTTTACACAGGCCTGTTTTCTATAAAATGCACATTTTGATTTTGGATAATGACAGCACAAAAATTGGTATACAACAAACATGTTGGTTTGTCAGAAAAACCTTTGGTAAATGCACATGTGATTGTGCAGGTATTAAAAAGATTGTTCATCAAGAATGTGTGGATTATTGTCTCAACACTACAACACTTTTGGGGTGATGTAATTGTTGTTTTCTGAGAAAATGGGGGTAATTTCCTAAGGGCAAATCCTCTTTGCACTACAAGTGCAGTTTCAGTGCAGTTGCAAGTGCACTTGTAGTGAAAAGTGTCTTTGCATTTAGTAAATAACAGCCAACAGTGCTTTGTATAAGGTTACACAATCACGACATTTTCTGCACTCCACACATTTCTGTCAGGGTCAGCTAAAACAAACACAAGCAGTAAATGTCCACAAAGAAGAGCCTGGGGGGAGATGCCTGTCGAGAACTTGAGGTCCTGCAGGCTTCTCCCTGTGGCCAAATACCGCAGGGTAGCGACGAGCCTCTGCTCCGGAGTGATGGCTTGCCTCATGCAGGTATCCTGCCTGCTGATATAGGGGGTCAGCGAAGCCAACAAACGGTGAAATACGGGGTCCGTCATCCTGAGAAAGTTCCTGAAATCATCAGGATTATTCTCACGGAGCAAAGGCATATGAGAGAACTGGTCACGCTGAAGCAACCAATTCTTGGTCCATGAACTCCTCCCCACCCTGTTCATGGACTGGACTTGTGTCAAGGTCAGGACCCCAACACCAAGCCCCCGCACAGCACGAACTGTACGAGGAGTACGCATACGAAACATGGCTAGAAAACGGTCGGCTGCTCAGAACGAAGTAACAGAACGCACTGAAGAACAGCAAGGCCTGTGAAGAGCGACCTGAAAAACAGCAATGAGCAGGCAAGATCACACAGAAAACTCCGATACGAACTGACTGCACGCACTGAAGAGCAGATACAAACCCACAAGCACAAACTGAACGTCAGAAAACGGTCTGAAAGCCACGAGTCTGAAAAAGCGCGAATCGTCTCTCACCAAACTTTTACTAATACGAGATTAGCAAAAGGAGCCCAAAGGGTGCCGCGCTTGGTTCTGAACCGGCCTTTTCTAGTCTCGTCGTACGTGGTGTACGTCACCGCGTTGTTGGCGATCGGAAATTCCGACAACTTTGTGCGACCGTGTGTAGGCAAAACAAGTTTGAGCCAACATCCGTCGGAAAAAATCCTAGGATTTTGTTGTCGGAATGTCCGAACAAAGTCCGACCGTGTGTACGGGGCATTACTCATATTAATCAATCACATGGTGGACTTATTTATTATATATTTATAATTTTTTTCATATAATGGTTTCTTTTGGTATTATTGGTTACACACTTCAATAGTCGTCACTGTTCAACAGTATATTTAAGCGGTGCATTTTTTCTTTTTTGGTATTTTGTGCTGTTTGTCTCCAGCTGTGCTGGCTGCTTGAATTTACTACAATACAACACAGCGCGGTACACGTTTTTGATATATTTTTGAAGAGCCTATTTAGGGCCCTGGCTCCCGGGTTTTGGCGCACTTTGGCGAGTGGACAGGTACCACATCTGTGAGGGACAGTAACAGCGCTAGGGAAAGATTCCTGTCGAGGAGGGTAAGCATAGGGCCTCATCTCTCTGGACCAACTCCCAATTGATACCAGGTGGCCAGGCCACATTTGGTCCACTCTCAACAAAAGCTGTGATTCTGGCTGGAATCTGCTCCTGTCATGCTACTAAACTGTGAGTGTGCCCGGCTGGGTGGCTGCCCCACGGGGCTTCTCATGAACTTCAATACAATGTGTGAATTATTGTCTCCACACCATGCTGTATCCCACTCACATGCAAATTTTCAGATGAAAAATAATTATCTATACTTAGGTTTTAACTTTTAGTGAAGATGTATTTTACTCCTCTAACCTCATACCACCTAATTCCACCTTAATTCCCCTTCGCTGGGTTCTGTCCACAAACAATGCTCACACACCCAGCTATTCAGCAGTGTTTTGTAGGGATTCACCAATACCCCACTGCACACCTGATCCTGTGCCACCATAAACTTCTGTGATGTCATCAGGAGATGTCATCAGGAGATGGCTGTCTCTTCCAGGCCCCCTAAAGACGAGCTGCAGCAGATGCATGCCAACTGCATGAAAAAAGAAGTGATAGCTAACCTAATGATGCACCACAGAGTACCCAGAAGCATCCTGGGGTGCATGATGTAAGCTTCACAAGAGGCTGCAAGCAACAGATATACTTGCCTAGGTTAGAATTCAGGAAGTTTGGGGATGTGCTCCATGAAAAGGGTATTAAAAAAATATATACAATTGTAAGAAAAGAGGGGGATAGGGCTGGAATGCAGGAAAATGGGTGTGGAAAGCGAAGGTCCACTTTCACCACTTTTCTACCAGCACCATTTATAAACAGCAGCTGGTAGAATGGAATTGATTCACAGCCACCCGATCATTTCCACATCCTGCCAAAGGTACTGCCCCCTTTCCTGCCTGTGATCCATTAGCTGCAGTGGAGGGCAGGAGGGACATCAGGGGAGACATCCTTCTACCCAACATCTTTTGATCAAAGAAGGTGAGCGGAAAATTGTTGAACAAATAGTATCTGCATCCAACCAGATGCAGCCACTCCTCAGGTGCTGGCTGGCAGAATACAATGGACAGTAGGAGAGATTCCTCCATTTTTGCTGTTTAGCATGGAAGGGAGACTCAAATGACTTCTCTTGTAAGAAATCTTGCAGTAAATAGCCAGCTTTAGGCTATGTTCACACTGATCCGACACAAAAATCTCATGACTTCTGATCCGACTTTGATCAATGTGACTTGAACGGATCCGATTTTGATCTGACTTTGAGATGATTGCCACTTTGGCCAATCAAAACAATTCCTTTGGCTCTGGAATGGATGAAACCTCACTCAAAATCTATTTTAAAAAAACGGTGTGCGGTCCCCCCTCCAATCTTTACCAGGCCCTTTGGGTCTGGTATGGACCTTGAGGGGAAACCCCAAGCCAAAAAAAGAAAAAACGCCCCCCCCCCCCCCCCCCAAGGCCATACCAGACCTTTCGGTCCAGTATGGATTTTAAGGGGAACCCCACACCAAAAAAAAACAGACCCTTATTTAAGCATGCAGCCTGGCAGGTCAGGAAAGGTGGGGGGGATGAGCAAGCACCCCCCCCTTTGCTGAACCATACAAGGCCACATGCCTACAACATGCCTAAAACATGGGGGGGTGGGTGTGCGTCGGACCAGTGTGAACCGGCCCTTAGTGCTTCGAAAGAGGTTAGCAGTGGGAAGGGATAGCTATAGACTAAGGAGACATGTTTTACCAATGATTTACACATTTTTTTAGTTGAATCAAACTGAATACATGTGTAAATCCTGGGTGAAAGTTAATTGAATCTGGTGTGAAAACATTTATAAATATTCTCACGTAGAAATTAGGTTTTGCTTAAGTGAAACCTGAAGAGTTAACACGTTTTACCACCGTCACCTCGCTGATTCGTGTTTGTGATGTTTGTGAAATTCGTACTTGGAGCTGTAATTTTGCTAAGTTTAGCCCGCATTGCGTGTGAAGAGGAAAAATAGAGATTGTCATAAAAGGAGAAATTCAAATATCAAAGGATCCATGAGCGAACAATAAAAGCTTAATTTGTCTAATTGGAGTGGAAATAACAAATGACAAATATCTACAATAGGGATTGAAACAATTATAGAATAATTATCAATGTGTTTTAACTCGGCCTTTCCATGAAATCTTGCTTTAGCACAGCAAATTAGGGGCTCATATAGACATGCGGCGTTAACAAAATGCTTTCTTTTGCATTCGCATGCAGCCCTACTCAAACGTATGCAAAACTCAGCAAAGGCTTTGTCTGTTCTGCTTTGCCTCAATAGGAATTTATAGCCATAGCAGCTCACACGTGTGTAGTGCGTACCCCTGGAGGGGCCGCTGAGAATGTACCTAGGTTTCCCATAATAGTACAGAAGCTGCCAGTCACACAGGCACAGTTCCATGCAAAAAACAAATGGCCACTGACCTCACCTATAACTGGAAAAAAAAAGGAGCACATGCAAAGGGCAATGCATGTAAAATAAAACCAAAGAAATTCCCAGCATTAATAACAGGGGTTTATTTTGCACACATTTGCAAATAAATGCGTAAGCTACAGAGCCCCATCAAAGCACCCCAGTATTTTCTGTAGTTCTAACTTTACATTTTGAGAGCCTCCACAGTGGGAGCACATGCATTATAATGGATAGGCAGAGGGCGGGGGAGCTTGGAGAGAGCCCACCCCTCCTTAAAAGGGTTGCAGCCAGGAAAGAATAATTTGGTTGGTTAGCAGACTGGTCGGTAATGTGACAGAATCCGGACACCCTGACTGGGTATCTCCGCCATGAAGCTGCTTCCCAATGCTCTGGAACAGGAGATCAGTGAATCTGCTATAGTTACCCCAAGAACTAGGTAACACCAATTTTGGAGTAAACCAGAGTAAGAACTGTTTATTTGAACAAGAATACAGGATTTTATACACTTGAGAAGGAGGTCACTCACCACATTAACAATGACCCAAATATTTACCAAAAACATCACACAATGGTTTAGCTAACGAGGTACAGCTGACTCGTGGCTAATCCCATCACAGAGGATCCTTAATTAACCACCTGGATGACTCAGATGTCACATTGCAGGTCAGACTTGCCGACTCCAAGCTCACCCAGCACAATACACATTATCATAAGAGCCCTTTCACACTGACAGCACGGCCGCATTAGCGGTAAAGTGCTGCTAGTTTTATCATCGCTTTATCGTAGTTTTAGCGGCGCTTTTCAGCTGCTAGGGGGCGCATTTAACCCCCGCTAGCGGCCGAATAAAGGGTTAAAAGTGCCCACAAAGCACCGCTGCTGAGGCGCTTTGCAGGCACTGCCTATTGATTTTAATGGGCAGGGGCGCTTTAGAAGCAGGGTATACACCGCTCCTAAACCGCCCCAAAGATGCTGCTTGCAGGACTTTTTTTAACGCCCTGCCAGCGCAGCACCCCAGTGTGAAAGCACTAAGGCTTTCACACTGGGATTGCAGATGAGGCATTTTTCAGGTGCTATTTTTTGCGCTAAAGCTCCTATAAAAAGGGGTCTTAGTATAAACATAAAACTCCTTCAGACAATAGCAGACCTACTTGCAATAAACACATTATGGCAGGGCAAGACAGATGACTTGCTGATGACATCAGCATCTGCTATGAGTCCCACACTGTGAAGCAGTCCTTGCTGGGAATGTGACATATAGGCCCTTAACATGAATCCCAGAGTCTGTGTGTCTTGGGAAGACATGGACTTGAATCCAAAGTAGCATTACTCCAAGGGTCCCCAGGCATACACCTCACAAAGAGTAGTTTTCCCTTCAAAAGTCTCCCAAGTCTGTGACAGGTAAGTTGAGCTTTTGGTTTTGTTTGACATACATCGCCCTTCCATGTGCTCCCTGCTGTTAAGGCCAGTTTTAGGTGAGGGCAGTGGCTATTTGTTTGTACTGTTGAAATATTGGTGAGGGGACACCCTGGACACCTTTACTGCCATGGTGCTAAACAGGGCTGCCATCAGGTGGGTACAGCCGTTACAACTGTAAGGGGAACCGGGGCCCGAGGGGCCTGCCCGGGCCAGAAGAAGGATGGACGGGTGAAGGGTATCCATGCTGTGCAGTACAGAAACCATCTCACAGTTTCTGCAGTTCTCGTGTCACTGAGCTCAGACATCGAGCGCTTTACTGCCACCTCTGGCTACTATGTGCATGTGCAGCCCTCGTGTGACAGTGATCTGCCTGTACTATGCTTCTCAGCAACATGTCAGCTTTGTGAAAACGAGCTGGGACCAGGTAGGAAACCACAAGTAGGGGCTGTGAAGGTAAGGGGGGGTTGTTTGTGTACAAGGAGGGGCCAGAGGCTTGTGTGTATACAGATTTGTGTATGTGGGGCTGACATATATACAGGTGTGGGTGGGGGGGGGGCTGATCTACATACAGGTGTGTGTGGGGGGGCCAATAATTCAGGATCAGTCTAGGGGATGTCTTTTTAATATTTTTTGCTGGAGATCCATAACAGGAGTGCAGTTTCGGGCACAGAACACTTCAAAACGTTAATAATGGGAGGACAAACTTCTCACTAATCTTCTAGTAGCAGCTCTTCCTGGAGGTAACAGGGAATGGTGAGTATATCTGCAGTATGTCCCCACAGCAGCAATCTATATAGCCACTTAGTTCCCTTTTGGCACTTGGAAAACTAATAGGCCCCAGCAAGGTATTTAATAACAGTGTCCCAGGAGCAGAATGCCACCTAGAATCCACTGATAGATCCTCAATGAGGGAGAGACAAAGAGCCTTTTCCAGACCAGGAATTAAAGTGATTGTAAACGATCACCTTGTAAAACAACCCATTCAGTTTAAAATACAAATGAAAGGCAAAACATTTTTGTATAGATATAAAAAAACATTACAAATACCTTTTCCCCCTTTTTTTTATACATGATCACATTCCCTTTGTTCTCGGCTGCATAAGAGCTGGGGAGGAGAAGCAGCAGCACGCTGAGCTTCCCAATGTATGGCTGTGCAGCAGGGCGTGTCAGGACAAGTCTGATCATCGGAGCAGTGTACACTAGGTTCCCAGCATAGCTAGAGAACTGACCACAGTGTGCTTTGCTACTTAGTGTGGTCAGTTTTTAATATTAAAGAAAGCAAGAGGACTAACAGGAACACCAGGGATTTCACATAAAGGAAGCAATACAAAGAGAACAGGATACTGTTTCATACAAGTACATGGTACTTAAGGCACATATCAGGAATGAAGTGTTGAGGTAAAAAAAGGCTTTAAAGCGGAGTTCCACACAAAAATGGAACTTCCCCTTTTCGGAATCCTCCCCCCCTCCGGTGTCACCTTTGGCACCAGGGGGTAGGGGGGAGCAAATACCTGTCTAATACAGGTATTTTGCTCCCTCTTCCGGGCATAGATACCTGCACCACCCGCGGGTAGCTAAGCCACTTCCCGTCCCCCCCTGCTGTCTTCTGGGAGACACACGGGTCCCAGGAGACAGCAGGGACCAGTGAGAACGCGCAGCGCAAGTCGCGCATGCGAAGTAGTGAAGTAGAATAGTAAAGTATCGAACCAGGCAGAACTTAAGCAATGCAGGTTTATTAACAGCTGATAACATACAGGTTTTTGTTCAAAGTATTACAAGATACAGATCTAATTTATACAGTTTCTTACCATGCAAGCACATTAGATATAGGTATTCTTATCCTCTACCCCAATTGATACAATTGTGAATTGTTCTTACCTTGAACCAGAATGGGTCTTTACTGCCAATTCTTGGGAACCTCTCACCTGATAGGGACCAGCCAATTGGCCGGTGGTCTGGTCTCCTCACAGAGTTCTGGGTTCCAGCTCAACCAAGTTTGTGAGGGAAATTCACCTGAGACCACACTCTGGAACAAGTTAAGAAGTCTTCTCTGACTCGTACGAGGAGACAAGTTGTGGACAGATACTTGCCCATTGGTTCTGACCTCTATGACCCGTGCAATAGGGCAGCATACATAGAGTTCAGCCTTATGAGCTCCTATCTGACTTGTCCGAGGGGACAAGTTAGGACAGATACTTGCCCATTGGTTCTGACCTCTATGACCCATGCAATAGGGCAGCATACATAGAGTTCAGCCTTATGAGCTCCTATCTGACTTGTCTGTCTAACAATTGCAGAGCTTGCATTTATATACTCTTTTACAAGTCTTATCTTAACATATCTCTTACATATGATTGGTCGCTAAGATCTACGTCAAAGTAACCAACCATAAATCTGACACCTGTTCTACAACCAGATAAACTTAATTATTCCCAAAATTCCTATATGTTCATTAAAGTGATTTATAACTGTTTTTGTCCAATTAAAAACACCTGTATAGAGACAGTCTGGCACCCAGCTGTGTTATCAAACTCTCCTTATCTTGATAAGATTTAACTAGCTTCAAGGATTTGCAGATTTACAACTTTGAGACAATTAACTTTCAATAACCCCACCAGATGTTTTATATGTTTCACTATATGCATGTATTTTAACAGTTTTAATGAGGGCACAAGCAGACCTTTGTTTGACCCTGTCAAACTTAATTAATGTTCTGTACATAACTTTCCTGTATTCCACCTAATTATTTTAACCACCTGTTTTCTTATCTGTCTGAGACAATTCTACATAACTTGAATCTATTCTAATGAACTTTCATCCAGTAGACTATCTTAATACATTTTCGAGAACACCTGTTTACAAGTACTTGTCATAAAGCAGAGGTCATTTAAAGTTCAACACTTATAAATGAAGACTTTCTAAATCTATGGAAAACACAGTATACATTATTAAAGATTAATAATTGTTGCTTTACTTATTGAATAATAATATTGATAAAACCACTACTATATAATAATATAAATAATAATAATAATTATTATTATCAATAAAATATATGCAAATCAATATATACAATATGAAATACATTGGCTAATATGAGATTCCACAACAGTAGGGAACCAGGAAGTGAAGCCGCAAGGCTTCACTTCCTGATTCCCGTACCTGAAGATGGCAGTGGCAGCACCCGAGAACCGAGGGACAGATCGGCCTCGGGTGCCGACATCGTGGGCTCCCTGGAAAGGTAAGTGTCCATATTTTAAAAGTCAGCAGCTGCAGTATTTGTAGCTGTTGACTTAAAAAAACAAAAAAAAAAAACGGCGGAACTCCGCTTTAAAGACAGTACCTTCCAGCAAGTATAATCCTTTAGCAATCTTCTCCAGGCTCTCAGCCTAGCAGCTGCTGAGGCCCAGAGTGCTGTCTCTTGTTTTAATAATTCTTCTCTTAGGGGCAGCAACCCCAGGAGGACTGGAATTCTTCCTGACGAGGAAAGAACCCTCTGCTCACGCATCCTATCCTAAACATTTATCACCTCCCCAGCCACTTTCTGAACACCTGCCTCCAGGAATTGGATGGAACATGATAAATATTAATACTGGGTATTTGATTCTCCCTGCCCTATGTTCTGGAAGCTTCTTTGAGGAGCAGGTTGAGAAAATCAAACACCCAGCTTCAGAAACTCTGAGCAGACAAAAACACTCAATCGCTGTTCCATGAACTAGAATGGAACCAAAACTAAATTTGCCTAGCAGGCTAACTGAAGGAGGGCACTACATGTGGCTGCTATTGGGCCTGTGATTTTTTTTTATCTTGCCTATTTGAGACCTTCAAAATTATGATATGTGAAGAGTGACTGCCATACATGGGTATTAAAGAGTAAGTATCCTTTCATAAAAAAAAAAAAACAGTATCCGCCCCCCCCCCCCCATCCACAAATTGAAATATAAACATCAACTTCAGATGCAGACAGATACAGGTCCTCCATGCCCAGGACTTGCAAGTTTACATCCTCTTTTATGACTAGAAGAGTTAGCTTGGTTCATACACCCGTTGGAAATCTATAGTATCTGGAACAAGTAGGTAAGCAGCTTTGAAGCTACTTCTACCTGGAAGTGCAAAGCCTTTCCTGGGATGGTGCAGCTTATCATCAGATAACCAGTGTTTAGTAGTGGTAGGCCCAGTTGTTCAGTGATTGGCAATAGTCCAAATAATGCTACTTCCACCAGTCACAACAGTACACAATATGGAGAAATTTTCAGCTGGAAAGCCTAAAAGTAGTGTAACGCTATATACTCTGAGATCCCTGCAAATTACCTGATAGCATAATTGGCCACATTGACCTAGGAATACCTACCTAAGGGCTGGTTCTTTCTCTTGGGTATTAGTAGCAAAAACTTGGTCTCCATTCACTTTTCATTATAAACATGAACAGATTTATGAAAAACTACAGTAGATGGGAGGGAGGGTGAGTAACAAACAAGGATTCCCTAAGACCCCTTTCACACTGGGGCGGTTTTCAGGTGATTTAGCGCTAAAAATAGCCTCTGCTAAGCGCCTGAAAACTGCCTCTCATTCATTCCAGTGTGCCTTTTCACATTGGGGCGATGCGCTTGTGAGACAGGAAAAAAAGTCTGGCAAGCAGCATCTTTGGGGCGGGTTGGGAGCGATGTATACAGCGCTCCCAAAACGCCCCTGCCAACTGGAATGAATAGGCAGCGCTTTCAAAGCGCCTTAAAAGGTGGCGCAGCTTAAACATCGCTAAACCGAGCAGCGCTTTACCGCAAACATGCCTGCTTAGAGACAAAGGCTCAGATGGTATTTTGGTAGCTTTTTTTTCCCAAGATAGGACAGCTGAGTAAGTCCAACCACTCCCTCAGACATTACTATGAATGGATCACAATTAAAGACACCATATCTCAAAAAATATGTTAAGAATAAAAGCACTAATGAGGGATTTCGGAGGTGCCACCAATGTGCAAAAAAAATCTCAAGATGTAGGTTGGTGGTAAATTTATTAATAATTCCACATAGAGCCGTCACATGGCCAATATCTGAACAAATGGACCATACAACGTAAAATTTGAAGAATATAAAGAGGGTAATATATTGTGCCAAAGTCCCAGATAAGAATGTACTGTAATGTGGCTTAAAAGGGTATTAGTGAGAAGAAGGCACAGACATGGGTATACCTACTTACCTGGAATGAGCATGTAAGTATTCTTTATTGCAGAAGAGACATATTCCAAAATAAAATCTACGGCTGGCATTTTGTGTAGGGGGGAGTAAAGTTCTCCTTCAGGAAGTGCATTGGACTTCTCTCCATCCCCATGTGACAGAATTGGGTCAATCAACAAGTGCCGTTGCTTTCAGCAGTGAGGAAGGGGAATGAGCCGCCTCCATGCTCATACATTTAGGGTATTTCACTTCTTTCCTTGCTCCCGAACGCATCAGCAGAGGACAATAGGAGTTTAGTGTAGTTATTGATTTGCCCTGCATGGGAAAAATACAAGTTCATTGTAAGTACTATAGCAACTTGATTATAAGGGCCTTCAACTCCTGTCTAAGACTTCTCAATTGCATTTTGTGATGGCTTTTTATGTAAGACATTTAAAAATAATGTGTCTTAGATCTAACAGTCTACAAAACATTTCCTTCATATGAAAGCATTGTGTAGAAAATGTCAGTCTTCTAACAAGATCTTTCAGTCCCTGGAAAAAATTATTCTTTCTTTTGTGAAGCTTTTTATTACAACTTTCGAAAAATAGAATATAAGAGAGTGCAATTACTGTTTCATGGTGTGGATGATGTATGTGTTCAATATATGTATATATACAGGGGGTCCCCTAGTTACAAACATCCGACTTACAAACGACTCCTACTTACAAACAGAGGCAGACAACAGGAAGTGAGAGGAAATCTACCCCTAGGAAGGGAAATTCTCTCCTGTAAGAGCTATTTTGGGGAAAAGGTACCTCCACTGATGCTTTATCACCAAGGCTTGTTTCCACAACAACCCAAAATTTTCAAAATCCAATTGTCATTGGGACAGAAAGTGAAGTGAAATCTTCTGAACAGAGGCACAGACAGCAAAACAAACCTTACAGCGGTGTTAACCCTTCCCTATGCTATCCAAAAAGCTTAAAAATAGTTTTTTTGGCTGGAGCTACACTTAAAAAATGTACCTGTTCTGACTTACAAACAGATTCGACTTAAGAACAAACCTATAGTCCCTAACTGGTTTGTAACCCGGGGACCCCCTGTATATATATATATATATATATATTGTATATGTAGTATATACAGTATATGTATATGAAAACTATGTGTGTGTATGTATACAAAAATCTCCTCCATATGTATATACATGTAGGGATCTGCTGATCTCTACTGTCTGTATTAGTAATTGCTGCTTATCACATAATTAATTGTGTGTAGCACTTCCTGTCCCTGCTACCTTGGCTTCAAAACCCTGGAAGGAGGAAATTGAGAAAGAGACAAATTCTCAGTCACATGTCCTGTCCTTGCTTTTAAATCCTGGACCAGAAGAGACTATTATTTAAGTATTCCTATGTTTCTAATGATCTAATAGGTTTAACTGCAGCTGCTGAGTGTGTATCTAAATCCTTGTGACAGACTGAGTATCTCTACCCTGTCTTTGTTATTATTTTACATGCACAGTGCCAGATAGCTAGGACTGTGCTGCTATACATGTATAGTGGTCACTTTCCAGCATATTGGTAGGTGAATATGTTTACTGCTATATAGTTTGTATGCTGCCCCTGTTATTCTAGTTAACCCAGTCCCTTCTGGTCTGGGATTCTATAGCTAGTTTTAGCTCAGGGCTTGATAACCAGCATAGGCTTAGGTTATGCTTCCAATGGCCACATCAGGATGATAGACTTAGAGGTCCGGTTGCATGTCAGATTAGAAACTGTTAGGGTGTGTCAGAGAGCTTACCTCAGTAGACAGGGTGCTGCTCGCTGTGGCGTGCGTCGGGGTGCACCGGAGCGTGCTGGCGCGCGCGTTCCTGTTGGTCCTGTTGTGCGTGCTCCTGCGGCGTGTGTGCATGCCGGTGCGCGCGCCGTTTGGCGCCAATCTGTCTATTTAAGCTGGCCTCACTCTCTGATCAGTTCTGCCTGATCAACAGCTTTGCCGTCCCTTGTACCTGTTTCCTGTGCCTGTAAACCAGATCTCCTGACTAACCTGGCTTGCTTCCTGGACTCCTTTGAACTTTGCCTGCACCTGACCTCTGGCCTGTCTGACTATTCTTCTGCCTGCTCCGTTGTACCTCGTTGCCTGCCTGTTGCCGAACCCAGCCTGTCTCCTGACCTCCCTGTTTAGTCTTGTTTGCCTTTGTTCCAGCCTGCACCTTGCTGTTTAGGATTACTCATCCACCTGCATCTGGACTCTATTACCAGGCTCCCATAACACTCCGTACTCCTGTGCTTCCTGTATACTCTACCAGGGGCCGCGAGTCGGATGCGTAAGAGAGCCTACCCTCGGCCCAAGCGGACTCACTGGTCTGGTAAGTGAGAAGTCTGATAGGGTGGGACTAAAGCACAGAGTAGATAGGCTGACTTTGAGTTTCAGTGCCACAGTTCCAGTGCACCACATTTCCTGCCGGTGAGATGCTCCGTTCCAGGCTGGTTGGACAACAGTTGGAGGATATCCCCATTAATGCAGATCTTGTCTTCAGGTCTCTGACACAAACACATCACATTCAGTGGCCTCTGCAACAGGACTTCGCTTGGAGGTGTCTCTATTAACTATATATACCCAGGTATACAGAAAAAAACGTAAATGTATTTTATGTAATAGACCAACACAAAGTGGCACATAATTGTGAAGTGGAAGGAAAATGATAAATGGTTTTCAAATTTTTTTTACAAATAAATATGTGAAAAGTGTGGCGTGCATTTGTATTCAGCCCCCCTGATTCAATACTTTGTAGAACCACCTTTTACTGCAATTACAGCTGCAAGTCTTTTTGGGGATGTCTCTACCAGCTTTGCACATCTAGAGAGTGAAATTTTTGCCCATTCTTCTTTGCAAAATAGCTCAAGCTCTGTCAGACTGGATGGAGAGCGTCTGTGAACAGCAGTTTTTAAGCCTTGCCACAGATTCTCTAATGGATTTAGGTCTAGACTTTGACTGAGCCATTCTAACACATGAATATGCTTTGATCTAAACCATTCCATTGTAGCTCTGGCTGTATGTTTAGGGTCATTGTCCTGCTGGAAGGTGAACCTCCATCCCAATCTCAAGTCTTTTGCAGACTCTAACAGGTTTTCTTCTAAGATTGCCCTGAATTTCTGCCACACATAGCATTTTGCTTTTAGGGCCAAAAGTAAAATTTTGGTCTCATCTGACCAGAGTACCTTCTTTGCACATGTTTGCTGTGCCCCCCACATGGCTTTTTGAAAACTACAAATGGGATTTCTTATGGCTTTCTTTCAACAATGGCTTTCTTCTTGCCACTCTTCCATAAAGGCCAGATTTGTGGAGTGCACGACTAATAGTTGTACTGTGGACAGATTCTCTCATCTGAGCTGTGGATCTCTGCAGCTCCTCCAGAGTTACCATGGGCCTCTTGGCCGCTTCTCTGATTAATGCTCTCCTTGCCTGGCATGTCAGTTTAGGTGGACGGCCATGTCTTGGTAGGTTTGCAGATGTGTCATACTCTTTCCATTTTCGGATGATGGATTGAACAGTGCTCCATGAGATGTTCAAAGCTTGGGATATTTTTTATAACCTAACCCTGCTTTAAACTTCTCCATAACATTATCCCTGACCGGTCTGGTGTGTTCCTTGAACTTCATGATGCTGTTTGTTCTCTAACACAGGGGCTTCACAGAACAGCTGCATTTATACTGAGATTAAATTAGATTTATTTCTAAAATGTTTTTAAAACAATTTATCATTTTCATTTCACTTCACAATTATGTAATGCTTTGTGTTGGTCTATCACATTAAATCCCAATAAAATACATTTATGTTTTTGGTTGTAACATGACAAAATGTGGAACATTTCAAGGGGTGGGAATACTTTTTCAAGGCACTGTATGTGCACAATTCCACCCAGACTTCTATCGGACCCTTTGCTCACAATACCTCTTGTACATTAGATGTATGTACTGTTATTAATCCTTTCCTATATAAAGCTTGTATTATTTTGTTACTGGTGTGTATCTATATACTTACGGTTAATGTTATATGCTGATTGCAGTAATTCCTCTGTTCCCAATTAGTTTTAACAGATTACTTATTCATTTCTCTGGAAAGGAATCCCTACCGTTCACAGAGGCCATGTCCTGGGTGGTGGCATTTCCAATTCTATTATCAAATCTACTCTTCCACATAGCGAAGGTCCTGGTTCTCTTATTTACCTACTGTTTTAGCACAATATCCTGCTTGGAGGGGGCCATTTCTTATAATCTCCCGCAAAGAATGCTACATACTATATTTAAAAAAAAATGATAGCTGCTAGCAGGTATCAATTGAATGTGTTATCGACCATAGATTGATTATTTATTTTGGAAGAGATCGATCAGAAAAAAAATTGATAATTTATCGAAGCGTGCATGACTACCTTAAGACAGGGTTACCGCTTGATTGGTATTTTACTGGTCAGGTCATTTAAATTATTGTTAAGTTAAGGCCAGCAAAAACAAAATATCAGCCCCAAAGGGATGCTAATTTGCTGAGAAGTTTGTCAATCCCATGCTTGCCAGCATTTTGAGTCTGGCATACCCCACAAGCGGCCTTCAATTGCCTGAGCTCTGGTTTGCTCATTTTTTACATTTTAAGGACTCACCTTCCTTAGCAACTTCTACCAATCGGCGGCTTGACTGAGTGTCTGAGCCATCAGACATATTGCTGGCCAAGCAACGTCTATGGCAGGAAGTGGGAGTAAATCTCCTTAAAGCAGTAGTCAACTTTTTTCGAACTTGTACCTACTGGCAATCCTATAATAAGGCTTACCTGTAGGTACAGTGAATATCTCCTAAACTTGCAGAGATATTCACACTGGATGCAGCCGGTGATGCTACCGGTGCATGCGTTCTGAAGGTCCGGCATACTGTGCCATATCTTCAGAGCTCTGAACCTCGAAATCAGCTGTCATTCCTGGGCCAACAATGATCTGTGAGCTAGTAGGATCCACTGCTTCGCAGATGATATACACAAAGGGGCAGGGATGCTAATGAAATCATTGGCCTTATTCGACCACTTGGACATATTAGATCAATGACATTGATATACTGTGTATATATATATATATTATATATATATATATTTTTAAATATAAATATATATATATATATATATATATATATATATATATATATATATATATATATATATATATTGTAATAGTGAGAGTCCCTGTCACTGTGAAAATGGGGTTGAGGTGGACATAGGGTATGCACATTTATGCTCTGAAGCCTTGCCTCAAGCAAATGTGGACTGGAGAAAACTGCTTTTGCAGCTTTCTCCAGGTTTTGAGATCCACCAGCAGATTGACTGGTCAGGTGTGTGTTGGGCTATTTGTAGACACCTGACCATAGTTCTGGGCTCCACCCTCCCGAGGAGTCCAGGCAAGCAAGGGAGAAGTGTGCATGTCTGCACAGGTCTGTCTGTCAGAGCAGACAGAGGGTCTAAGCCTGTGGGCTGGAAAAGAGTGCTGAGGTACTGGGTGTACAGGAAATCTGTTATAGAGCCGAGAGGGCTGAAGCATGTGTACAGGAAATCTGTTATAGAGCCGAGAGGGCTGAAGCATGTGTACAGGAACTCTGTTATAGAGCCGAGAGGGCTGAAGCAAAAGTCTGAGCAGCAGTGCTGCTAAAGAGAGCCAGGTGGCTTGGTATTTTTGATTGAACTTACATTGTTGCTGTGGAAAGCTGAAACCCCTGCGTGGGCAACTCTTCTGTTATCGGACATTTTCTTTCTTTAATAAAAGTGGGCCTACAAGCCCTTAAAACTGCATATCTGGCGTGGACTCAGCTCACTGGTAAGCTCTACCTTTAAGCTAAATGAACCCCCGATGTTACAAGTGGTTGTTGGATGCGGGCAGAAGACGGTGGAATCCGGGTCCTTGCTCCACAGTGAGTTCAAGTCAGGAACTATTGGCTGTGTGTGGAAGTGCAGCCAGGCAAAAGGCATTGTGTGTTGCAGGTGGTGTACCTGTGAATGAAAAGTCAAACTTATTTTTTTCCTGCTATGAACTGTGTTTGTGTGCATGAGACAGCACAATCTGTGTGTGCACTGTGCAGGTGAGGAAATCTTGCATGAAGTGAAAAGCAACTTGCTTTAAAGTAACAGTGCTTCATTTTTTTTTTTTTTGTTTTTTTGCTGGAAAGCGCAAAAGTGTGGTGGAAGTGAGCTCAGCGTGGCCTGAGAAGATGTCGCCACCTAGGAGGGCCAGTCCAGAAGGCCTAGTGATGTGCGATGCAGTAAATGAATGGTTCAAGCGGAATCGCAAAGAGTGGGCCGCAGTGCAAGGGGATGAGATTGTGGCCTCTGACTATGTGCAACCCATGCTACCTACAGAGGAGGTTGGGGACTTCCTGAAAAAATTTGAAAAAGTCGCTGTAAGGAGAAAATGGCCTAGGGACTAGTGGCCAAAATTGCTGCAACCCTTGTTACGGATAGAGTTCCGGTCGGTTTACCATTTGATGGATTGGGAACAGGATGACTACTGCAAGTTTAAAGAGGAAATTCTTCTTAGAGGAGTGTTCCAGCGTATCATGGGCCACCAGCAATGCTCCAGGATGGGAGAGGTGTCACCGGAAGACCAAGATTTTGGAAATGCAGAGAAATGCAAAGTTTCGTGTCATGGCCGCTTAGGGAAAGTGGTCAGCCCAGAAAGGAGGGTGCAACAGTCTACATCCTGCATGAGGTATAGCCAACCAGTTTTGGAGTGCAAGTCTGCTGTTACCCCTAGCAACAGGAATCTTGTGTTGCCTACAGGGGGCATCAGTGGGTCTAGAAAGGCTGCAGTGTTGCTCTGTGACCACATGGGGGTGTCAGCCTGTGGAGACACCACAGATGAAAGACAACGTACTCAAATGAAGATGGTGACCCCAACTACTGCGGTGGGTAAGACTGACTTTAATGAAGTGATGGCTGGAACTGCTGATTTCATGTATAAAAGGACTGGTTACGAGACTGTCCCTGATGATGTGAGAGTGACCCCAGTTAGTGGGGCCACTGAATGTGTTCTTGAGGGTGACTTGTCCCTGTGCAGTACCCTGTGCAGTGGGGAGGCAGGGGTTAAAGTCAAACCTGCACCTGTGTGTGCATCTCAAGAGGAAAATAGTGATGTGTCTAATGTCTGCCAGTCTCAAGTTGGCGGTGGGCTAGGACAGCCTGCAAGAGGTACAAATGTTGTCAATGTTGATGATTATGGAAAATGTATTGCTGTTGGGAAACCCCCAGGTTCTTGCAGAGCAAAAGCTGTAGTCAAAAATGGGCCATTGCCCATAGCAACTGGTAGTAAGACATCACAGTTGTCCCTAGACATCTCCAGGGAACTTCATTTATTGGAGCCGGAGGTTGCCCTGGACAACTGCGATGTCACTCTGGTGGGACAGTGTGGAACTGTACCGTGTAATGGTAATGTGTTAGTGCAAACTGCTAGTACTAAAAATGTGCAGGTAAATGGTGGGTTAACACAACCTGTGAAAAATGCAAAGGTGTGTGAGGTTTATGAAGCACCAGCCGAGCAAGGTGGTGAACATGGTATATTGCAACCTTCTGTGTTAAAACATGTATTACCACAGTCTGACATGATTCACAATGATTTGTGTAATGAGCCTGAGCCCATCTGTTATGTGTCCCCTTGGGCGGATGGATCGGTTCTGAGGAGTACAGGTGAATGGAGCGCACAAACAATGGATTGGGATAGTTGGAGTAAAAATCTTATCTCCCTGATAGATGAGGTTTTTATGCACAAAACTGAGGTTGTCATGGAGTGTCAAAGTGACGTTGTCACTGGTAATGTTCTGGAGCCGTTCACTGATGCTGAACCTGAGAAGTTGGGTATGAGTCCAGCACCTGGCAGCGCTCTGGGTGAGCACCAGGCTGTGGTTACCTCCAGCTGGGAGGATGTTGGTTTGACAATTGCAACTTCTCAAGTCTCAGCCAATGAGTCTCTCTGCATTCCCAATGTAATGAAAGTCCTCAGAACGGACTTGGGTCTGGGATTAAGGGTCTGGTCTGTAACCAAAGCATTAAAGGAGCTGCTTAAACTTTGGGATGTACAGCCAATCTATATTGGGGTGTCTCCTCCACAGTCAGATGGCCTGGTACTGTGGAGTACCACTAGGTGGAGCACTAAATGGCAGGCTGTACAGAACAAAGAAGAACAAGACAGGAATGGTTTATTCTTGAAAGTATTACTCTTGTTAAAAGTTGCTTCTGGGTATGCTGCTGGGTTAATTCCTGAAAAAATGGTATATGGGAGATGCTTTGGAGAAACTAAAAATGAGTCAATGTCTGAGGTTTCACCTCCTAACAGCCC
Source organism: Aquarana catesbeiana (assembly GCF_042186555.1). Lineage (NCBI taxonomy): Eukaryota > Metazoa > Chordata > Amphibia > Anura > Ranidae > Aquarana > Aquarana catesbeiana. The sequence goes on from NC_133327.1 coordinate 657,805,536, forward strand.
GATGGGAAGCATTTCTGCGGTTATGGTCCAGGGTGGTGCTGGTCAGTTGTCGGTGAAGGGCGCGTATACTGCACCGGTGGAAAAACCACGTGAGATGGAAGGGCCGAGCATGGACCAGAAAACAGCAGAAATCCTGACCAGGGCTCAGACAGAGGTGGTTAAAGAGACTGGGGTCACCAGTCCAATAATAGGTTTATGTGACAAACCTGATATGGTCCCTGAGACAGGGAAATGGGTAAAAAGTGCAATAAGGTTGGTACGCGGATCAGACGAGAGCTCACCTGTTCCGGTTTTGGATAGAAATCCAGGTGGTATTAAAGGTCAAGTGGTAGGACAGCTGTCTGCAGAGTGGGTGAACCCAGGGGAGGTGACATCCTGTGAGGTTCCTGTGGGTGATGGCGGCCCTCCGGTATGTGTGCCCTCTGCAGACTCTGCCCTAGCAAATGCTGAAAAAAAAGGCATTGGTGACATGTGCAACATTGAGAGGTGTAATGTTGGTTTGAAAATGTCTGTCAATGATGAATCAAGTAATGTGTTAATGGTACATTATAATGTGGTGTCCAAAGGTACAGGTAAACCTGGTAAACAATTAGTGACTGCTGAGTCAGGTACCAGAAATAAGAGGAGGAGTCCCGTTAAAAACACCATAAAAATAGGCCCCCTACAGTCTCAGAACAGTAATGCTGAGAGAGGTTTTGGGAAACCAGGAAACTTGAAGCGGGGAGGCAAAAGAGTTGGTAAACCCAAGAGACCTATTGTGATGGGGAAAACGGGTACCAGTGAGGGAAAAGGTGGTTACTCATCAGGCGTAGTGTCTGGAGGAGGTTCTCTACAGAATCAGGAAACTGAGTTGGAAGGAAGTAGCAGGAAAGGCAGGGGGCCAACAGAAAAGAAATGTGAGCTCAGGAACCCCAAGGACAGAGGGAATAGGCTGAGTATAGGGAAATGTAGGACCCTGTTAAGATCCAGGGTGGGACGTACCTGGAAGCGCACCCGAAAAAAAGGTTGGGCCTACGTGGCTGACAGCCAGCGCAGAGGTGTCCCAACCATGACGGGTGCTGGTGTTCCTCCCTCCGGATCGAAACAAAGGGGGGGGATATGTAATAGTGAGAGTCCCTGTCACTGTGAAAATGGGGTTGAGGTGGACATAGGGTATGCACATTTATGCTCTGAAGCCTTGCCTCAAGCAAATGTGGACTGGAGAAAACTGCTTTTGCAGCTTTCTCCAGGTTTTGAGATCCACCAGCAGATTGACTGGTCAGGTGTGTGTTGGGCTATTTGTAGACACCTGACCATAGTTCTGGGCTCCACCCTCCCGAGGAGTCCAGGCAAGCAAGGGAGAAGTGTGCATGTCTGCACAGGTCTGTCTGTCAGAGCAGACAGAGGGTCTAAGCCTGTGGGCTGGAAAAGAGTGCTGAGGTACTGGGTGTACAGGAAATCTGTTATAGAGCCGAGAGGGCTGAAGCATGTGTACAGGAAATCTGTTATAGAGCCGAGAGGGCTGAAGCATGTGTACAGGAACTCTGTTATAGAGCCGAGAGGGCTGAAGCAAAAGTCTGAGCAGCAGTGCTGCTAAAGAGAGCCAGGTGGCTTGGTATTTTTGATTGAACTTACATTGTTGCTGTGGAAAGCTGAAACCCCTGCGTGGGCAACTCTTCTGTTATCGGACATTTTCTTTCTTTAATAAAAGTGGGCCTACAAGCCCTTAAAACTGCATATCTGGCGTGGACTCAGCTCACTGGTAAGCTCTACCTTTAAGCTAAATGAACCCCCGATGTTACAATATATATATATATATATATATATATATATATATATATATATATATATATATATATATATATATATATATATATATATATATATATGTATATATACACTATGATATCCAAAAGTATTGGGACGCCTGCCTTTGCAGGCACATGAACTTTAATGGCATCCCGGACTTAGTCTGTAGAGTTCAGTATTAAGTTGGCCCACCCTTTGCAGCTATAACAGCTTTAACTCTTCTGTGAAAACTGTCCACAAGGTTTAGGAGTGTGTCTATAGGAAAGTTTGACCATTCTTCCAGAAGCGCATTTGTGAGGTCAGGCACTGATGTGGACGAGAAGGCGTCGTTCTAATTCATCCCAAAGGTGTTCTATCAGGTTGAGGTCAGGATTCTGTGCAGGCCATTCAAGTTCCTCCACCCCAAACTCGCTCATCCATGTCTTTATGGACATTGCATTGTGCAACCCGATAGAACACTTTTGGGAAGAATTAGAGCAGAGACTGCGAGCCAGGCCTTCTTGTCCAACATCAGTGCCTGACCTCACAAATGCGCTTCTGGAAGAATGGTCAGTCATTCCCATAGACACACTCCTAAACCTTGTGGACAGCCTTCCCAGAAGAATTGAAGCTGTTAAAGCTGCAAAGGGTGGGCCAACTCAATATTGAACCCTACGGACTAATGCCCCGTACACACGGTCGGATTTTCCGATGGAAAATGTCCGATCGGAGCGTGTTGTCGGAAATTCCGACCGTGTGTGGGCTCCATCGGACATTTTCCATCGTATTTTCCGACACACAAAGTTGGAGAGCAGGAGATAAAATTTTCCGACAACAAAATCCGATCGCGTCAATTCCGACCGTGTGTGGCCTGTTCCGACGCACAAAGTGCCATGCATGCTCAGAAGAAATTCCGACACGGGACAGCTCGTTCTGGTAAACTTAGCGTTCGCAATGGATACAGCACTTTCGTCACGCTGCAATGTTCAAAATGGTTTAATACAGCGCACTCTCTTCTTCTTTATAATGTGACAAGAATGAAGTAGTTTTGCTGCTCATATTCACACACACTTCTCACAAACTTCTTTCGTTACTATTTATCGGGATTCCCTCAATATATTTTGATTTCTCACATCTGACAACATATTTTTGTATATTTTTTTTTTTTTTGCCTTTAATGTAGAATCTTTTTTTGTGTTTCTCTTTTTTTTTTTTTTGGTGATTTTGATTTGTACTCCCGAAAATGTTTGTGTGTTTTTTGTGACAAGTTCCCACAACACCACTAATATGTTGTTCTATTTAATCTGTAGGAGATTGTTTGGTGTTGTTGTCTCTTGTTAATTTCACATTTTATGTTAGAAATGTACCTGAATCGTCACCAACAAACTGTCCTTTTTGGATGAAAACACACACAGGAGAGTAGAATTTACCTAAAAAAATTTTATTAAGGGGTCACAACTATAAAAAAACAAAGAGGGAGGCAACGCTGGAGAAACTGCAGAAGTGGGCGAAGCCTTGGACCCCCAGGGCAGACATCAATTATTTAAAAGCAAAATTGGTGGCCTGAGGAGTCCTTATCTAAGTGAGTGCAGTCTGGTCCAGAAGTCCCAGAGATCCGGAAAGCAGCAGATGACATCTGTGTCCCCAGGCTGTGGTCATACGAGAGACTGCATCTTCTGTCAGACCAGACTGAACCCAGGGTCATCACTCTTTGGTCTTCTTTCCACGCCTCCTTCCACGTGGTGGCTCTGGTGGTGGAGTTGTGGCAGCAGGAGGAGGAGGAGGATCGTCGATCTCAATGACATCCGTCTTGGGTGTCAGTTCCCCACTCTCCCCCTTACGTAGGACTTTATAAATCAGGTCCTCAGAGAGCTTGCGTTGGCCCTCCTGCATGCCCTGCAATTTGGTGGCAGCCATGCAGGCAAAGGCCTCTGCAGGACTGGGGAAGGCTCTGAGGGACGCAGAAGCCTCCTGGATCAGCCTGTATGCTGAATCCTGCACAGGACTGGGAGTGGCCTTCCTGGCCCTTTTGTATGGCAGGTGGAGGGGAGGAACCTGAGACTCAGTCAGGCTGCGACTTGTCCCAGGCTTCTCTTGGCTGACACTTAGCCCCGCCTCCTCCTGGCTGACACTAATCCCCGCCTCCTCCTGGCTGCCACATTCCACAACCTCCTCCTGGCTGAGGTCTTCCTGTGTATGAAAAAGGGACATAGTTTTAGTATTTTTTACATCAATCACACACAATTTTCACCTCCTGACTGCTGCAAATTGAATGTTAACAAATATAACAGACTATCCTTCTGAGCCCAGCAGTTTTCATTCTTGTCCCAATTTTGGGTGCCCACTACTGTCTATTGATATGTAAAACACTTTTTTTAATCAGCAATTAATGATCAATAATAACATCTAGTAAACATCATTTATTTATTGCCCAGAAATCTGTAGAAGAATGCTATACCTGACTCCAGCTGGGCTCCTCCATTTCTTCCTGGCTGGAAGGCCCAGGTTGGACATCGGAAGCCTCAGCTGGTATGGAAGGAAGTGTGGAAGGAAGAGTGGAGAGGGATTCCCTGACTTCAGTGTGGTCTGACAGAAATCGCAGTCTCTCGTAGTACCACAGCCTGGGGACATAAACGTCATCTGCTGCAGCTCCGGACCTCTGGGAATCTGTGACCTTCTTGCGCTCCCTAAGATAAGTGCTCCTCAGGCCACCAATTTTGGCTTTTAAATAAGGGATGGTTGCTGTGGGGACCACCGGCTTCACCAACTCCAGCAGTTTCTCCAGCGCTGCCTGCCTCTTCTGTTTGTGGTTATAGTGGGGGTGTCTCACTTGCCACAGACAGGGCAGCTCCCTGTACTTGTCAATAAACAGGGGCAGGAAATTGTGGTCGTTGAACCCATCCATTTTCTCTGCAAGACACAACACAAGACAAACCCTAATGTCAGGCCAAACTCCCCTAATCTTGTTACTATATAGGCTTCCATTTCGAAGCAGTATAGGCCCAAGTTTAGATCCTACCTTCGTTATCACGATCGGCGTCTCCGATGCTCCTTCCCCGCTCACAGATCGTACGTAAGACGCGCGCGTGTTACGATTTATACACATTGCGCATGCGTATAACTCCGCCCGCCCCTGACGTTCTTTCTAGTCTATTCTCTGCCCCTTTTCGTTCGGCGCAGTGAGGGAAGAGCACATGGCGGATAGACAGCAGGATCGTGCTAATTGTAGCAACAAGGAGGAGGGGGAGGAAAGGCCGGAGCCTGAAACGTCCCGATCCAGAAGGAGATTGAAGGACTCAAATATGTCCTTTGGGGAGATGTTGGAGATGGTGGACATCCTGAAGAAGGCCGACTATGATGGGAAGTATGGGCCTTACCCCAACCCCAATGTCCGAAAGGCCAAGATCATGGCGAAAGTGGTCAGGAGTCTGCACCGGAAATTCGGGGTACGACGATCGAAAGATCAGCTCAGGAAGCGGTGGTCGGACCTGACATTACGAGAACATGAGCAGTACAGAAAGATCTGGAGAGTGCTGCAAAAAAGTAAGTAGTTGTGCTGTGTTCCTATTCTTTTTGGGTTTATTACGTTCGTGCTGCTCAATGTGCTTTTAGGAACTGTTGTACAGTTTAAAATGTCAACTTTCATGTTCATGGGCACATTATTCGTTCGGATCACACATTTTTATTTCGGACTATAAAATACCATTGTTTAGCCCATATGCATTTGGCCACCATTTTGACGCCCTATACTTGTCTTCAAAGAGTTGGGTTGTGTAGATGGGTTTGTTACTAGAATGAAATGCAAACTAGATTCTGTGTAAGGAGAGGACACTGGGCAGCTGTTTTCACATCTGGACACTGGAGCACTAGTGTGGGACACAAGAACACCATTTTTATTAGGGGGGGGGCACACAGGTACTCCAGTGTATACTATAGGGGGGTCTCCATCTGTGAAGCTTGTAATAAACAGGTAAAGTATTGCAGCTTGACAAAGAACACTAAAAAAGCTACATGTTGGAACTCTGCTAAAATAGATCATTGTACCCCACTTCCAAGCAATGTTTCATCTTTATAGTTCTGACATTAAATATCTGTGTGCTAATTATACCATTTTTGTTTTACATAGGGGAGAAAAGACTCGGAGGACACCCCTCATCCGAGGAGACCAGAGCCCCCCCCCTCTGGAAGAAGGGGAAATCCCCCCAACACAAGATGGGCAGGAGGAAGAAGACGTGGTGGAACTAGTCACCACAACAGGTGAGTGTCTGTGACCACAGGCTCCGATAAGAGATGGATGGCGGAATTTTTTTGAAACCTAATTTATTTTGGGGTTCCTCTCTTTTTAGGTGATCGTGAGGTTGTGGATGAAGATCCCTTCACATCCGAAAGTGCCCAGATCCTGATCGGGGAGATCATGGGGTGTAATTTACAATTGGAAAACATCAAGCAAAACATCAATGATGTTATTCCAAAATATAAAAACATCATTGATGTTTTGGGGCGAGTTTAAAACCCCTCCAAATCACTTTCTTCTTTTGTGTGCTACAATGTGCGAAATGTTTTTGTGATTTTTCCCAAAGCCAAATTTGGAGGATGCACACAGTGTGTCAACATGTGCTATCTGCCATCACGGGAGATCAATGGACGCGTTTTGGGGGTGCAACCCCTTCCTCAATAATAAAGTAGCGGTGAGGAAGGGCTTTCTCCCCCAAAACATGTCCCTTGATCCCCCCTGATGGCAGATAGCACATGTTGACATTGGGAAATTTGTGTGCATCTTCCAAATTTGGCTTTTCCTGGGATGATTTCCCCCCATCTGAACGCAATATCAAACACAGTTCCTAAATACTCATGTCTGATATTGCTTTCCAGTTCTACCAAATGTGAACTTTGTAAGATCAAGATTTGTGTCTTTCTTGTGGGTTTTACACAGGCCTGTTTTCTATAAAATGGACATTTTGATTTTGGATAATGACAGCACAAAAATTGATATACAACAAACATGTTGGTTTGTCAGAAAAACCTTTGGTAAATGCACATGTGATTGTGCAGGTATTAAAAAGATTGTTCATCAAGAATGTGTGGATTATTGTCTCAACGCTACAACACTTTTGGGGTGATGTAATTGTTGTTTTATGAGAAAATGGGGGTAATTTCCTAAGGGCAAATCCACTTTGCACTACAAGTGCTGTTTCAGTGCAGTTGCAAGTGCACTTGTAGTGAAAAGTGTCTTTGCATTTAGTAAATAACAGCCAACAGTGCTTTGTATAAGGTTACACAATCACGACATTTTCTGGACTCCACACATTTCTGTCAGGGTCAGCTCAAACAAACACAAGCAGTAAATGTCCACAAAGAAGAGCCTGGGAGGAGATGCCTGTCGAGAACTTGAGGTCCTGCAGACTTCTCCCTGTGGCCAAATACCGCAGGGTAGCGACGAGCCTCTGCTCCGGAGTGATGGCTTGCCTCATGCAGGTATCCTGCCTGCTGATATAGGGGGTCAGCGAAGCCAACAAACGGTGAAATACGGGGTCCGTCATCCTGAGAAAGTTCCTGAAATCATCAGGATTATTCTCACGGAGCAAAGGCATATGAGAGAACTGGTCACACTGAAGCAACCAATTCTTGGTCCATGAACTCCTCCCCACCCTGTTCATGGACTGGACTTGTGTCAAGGTCAGGACCCCAACACCAAGCCCCCGCACAGCACGAACTCTACTAGGAGTACTGTCAGGGAGGTGTTGGTGGCCATCGGGCTAACATACGTGCACGCAGGTGCACGAGAGGCTTTTCCAGAGCAATTCAGCCGAATTTCCCACTGGGGGGCGCTGGCGCGCCTCCGCGCACGCCCGTTCGCGCGTGCGCGCCAGTGGGCGCGCCCGTTCGCGCTAGCGCTGTTTGGCGCCAAAGTCCCTTTAAATAGGTGTCAGTTACTCCCATCAGGTGCTGTTCGTCTGCAGCTCTGCACCTGAGTTTCTGTATCCTGCCTGTTGTTACTATTATTATTGACCCGGCTCCGTCTGACTACTCTACTATCTCCTACCCGACCCGGCCTGCCTGACCTTGCTGTTATCCTGTTACCTGTTGCCGAATACCTGCCTGCCTGACTATTCTGTGATCATCCCTTCTGCCATATACCTGCCTGATCTCCTGCCGATATGGACTGTTTGACTCTGCTTTGCTTGTGTCCTGTGACGCTGCTCACCACCTGCTCTTCCAGCTCCAGGTTCTGCTGCTGCAATATCCTTCTCCTGCCTGCTAACAGATCCGCTTCTGCTTACCTGCATCCGCAATACAGCCTCCCTGAAGGAAGTCTCATCACCTCCTGCGCTGGCCGTCACAAGAAACCGCATCAGGCACTCCTACCCACTGTGCTCAGTAGACCACTGTCCCCACTCCAGTGGCTTCTGAACCGGTGCTTAAGAGAGGTCTTCTTCTACCAGTCGGGCTCAACTACCAGGTACCTAACAGTATGAACAACCATGTCTGAGCCCGCAGGAGAGGCCTCTCCTATCAAGGAGATCTGTACGCACTTAGCAGCACTCACGCAAGCCGTAAAGACTTTGCAAGACAGTTATACCAGACTGCAAGGTCAAGTCCTGAACCTCAGTGGCCCAGGAGGCGCATCTCCTGCTCCAGCAGCAGCTCCAGTACAAGCCACTGTATCTCATTCTGTGGTTATGCTTCCACCCGAACCGAGGGTTCCCATCCCTGAGAGGTTCTCTGGGGACCGCACGAAGTTCCTGGCCTTCCGCAGTGCCTGTCAGTTATATTTTGCCTTACAGCCACGGACTTTTTCTTTGGAGGCTACTAAAGTAGGATTTGTGATATCCCTTCTGCAAGGAGAGCCGCAAACCTGGGCTCATCGCCTGCTTGAAAATAACTCAGTGCAGATCCAGTCCTTGTCCTCTTTCTTTGAAGCCATGGCTCAATTGTATGATGATCCTCAGCGGACTGCCACCGCTGAGTCAGCTTTGTTCGCGCTCCAGCAAGGCCGCAGACCGGCCGATGACTATGTCACGGACTTTCGACGCTGGAGCGCGGACACACAATGGAATAATGCAGCTTTACGCCATCAATTCCGCATGGGGTTATCAGAGAGCCTCAAGGATGAGCTTGCACGGGTAGGAATGCCGGATACCCTTGAAGAACTTATTGCTTTAACAGTCCAGATCGACCGGCGCCTTCGTGAACGCCGGTCTGAACGCTCCTCCCAGCAAACGCGCCCCATGTGGATGACTGCAAAAGTTCCAATGCCTACCTCCCGATACCCACCTTCTACCTGCTCCGACCCGGCCACTCCAACACCTGATGTTCCTGAACCGATGCAGTTGGGACTACTGCGTTCTACTCTATCTCCAGAAGAGCGGGCACACAGACGCCAGCTAAACCTCTGCCTCTACTGTGGTGGGACAGGCCACTATGTGAACAACTGCCCGGTCAAGACCCGTAAGTGTGTTTCCTCTACTCCGGCCAGTCTTTCAGCATTAACCGCCAATGCCACTCAACTTGCTCTCCCTCTCTCGTTACAGCTCCAGGGAAGAACAATCCGGATCAACGCCATCATTGATTCTGGGGCTTGCAGCTGCTTTATTGACTCTGCCTTTGCTGCTCAACAAAATCTTCCTCTGAAAGACAAAACACACAGACTTTCCGTTTTTCTGGCCGATGGGTCCCACATAAAATCAGGACAAGTCTCTCAAGAAACCCTTCCACTGTTTGTCACCTGTTCATCTCAGCATAAAGAGATCCTGATTCTGGACGTCATCTCCTCTCCTCTGTTTCCGATCATTTTGGGCATGCCCTGGCTTCAGGCCCATAATCCCCACGTTAATTGGTCTACCAGTGAAATCAAGTTTCTATCTCCCTATTGTCAGAGACATTGTTTACCTGAACCCTCCAAACCAGCTGCGACCTTACTCTGCATGGATGTAGATCCAGATCACCTCCAAACCATACCAGAGGTTTATCATGAATTTGCAGATGTTTTCAGCAAGAAGGGAGCGGACTCCCTGCCACCCCATCGCCCCTATGATTGCCCAATTGAGTTGCTTCCTGGGGCTGAGATTCCCTTCGTGCGCATCTTTCCACTATCTGAAAAGGAACAAGAGGCACTTAAACTATACATTAATGAAAACCTCGAAAAGGGCTTTATTCGACCTTCTACCTCTCCAGCTGGGGCCGGTATATTCTTTGTTGCCAAAAAAGATCAGACTCTTCGTCCATGTGTGGACTATCGGGACTTAAATAAGATCACAGTCAAAAACGGCTACCCGTTGCCCCTGATACCTGAACTATTTCAGAAGTTGAGGTCTGCCGTTATCTTCACTAAGTTGGATCTAAGAGGAGCCTACAACCTGGTCCGCATTCGGGCCGGGGATGAATGGAAGACGGCCTTCCGGACCCGTTTCGGGCACTATGAGTACTTGGTCATGCCCTTCGGCCTATGCAATGCCCCTGCCACATTTCAGCATCTGGTCAATGATATATTCAGAGATTTCCTGGACATCTTTGTGATAGTTTACTTGGATGATATTTTGATCTTCTCTAATTCCCTTAACCAACATCGGGAACATGTTCGCAAAGTCTTGAGCCGTCTTCGTTTACACGGACTGTATGCCAAAGCAGAAAAATGCGAATTCGAACAAAGGGACATTCAGTTTTTGGGGCTAGTGATCTCCCCTACCGGCATTAAAATGGATCCTCAAAAAGTGTCCGCTGTGTTAGATTGGCCAGCTCCTCTGGACAAGAAGGGCGTGCAGCGCTTTATCGGATTCGCAAATTTCTATAGAAAATTTATTAAAGGATTCTCTGCCATTATTTCACCTATCACGCAGCTAACCAAGCAGAACTGTCGCTTTCACTGGAGCTCTGAGGCTCAGGAGGCCTTTGAAGAATTAAAAAGACGGTTCACCTCAGCTCCAATTCTCAGCCATCCTGACCCATCCCTACCTTTTATTCTGGAGGTGGATGCTTCTGAAGTGGCCGTGGGTGCAGTCATCTCTCAGCGACAGGGTAACAAGGATCTGATGCACCCTGTGGGTTTTTTCTCCAGGAAACTCTCGCCGGCTGAGCGAAATTACGATGTGGGTGATCGAGAGTTACTGGCCATCAAAGCAGCACTAGAAGAGTGGAGGTATTTGTTGGAGGGTGCAGTCCATCCGGTTCTAATATATACGGATCACAAGAACTTCGAATATTTAAGATCTGCTAAGAGACTGAAACCTCGACAAGCCCGGTGGGCCCTATTTTTCACACGTTTCTGTTTTCATATTACTTACCGGCCAGGAACCAAGAACGTAAAACCAGACGCGCTGTCGCGCATGTTTGATCATCCCAAGGAACCTTCTGTATCTGACACCATCCTGCCAGCAAATAATTTCTTACTCCTTCAGACGGACATCCTGTCTTTGATCAGAGAAGCATCACCAGAACCTTCAAGTCTTCAGGGACTTGCTGTAATATCTCGAGATGGGTTATTATGGAAAGGAAGTCAAATATTTGTGCCAGAAGACATCCGAGTCAAAGTGCTGAGCTTGTTGCATGATCATCCACTTGCAGGACATTTTGGGGTCCGTAAGACCCTTGAACTCGTGCAACGCACGTTCTGGTGGCCTAACATGAAAGAATTTTGCAGAAAGTACGTTAGCTCCTGTCCTGTTTGCATTCAAAATAAAACCTCCAGGAACCGAGCTTGGGGACTGTTGAGGCCGTTGCCCATACCAGATAGGCCCTGGAGGATGATAGCAATGGACTTTATTGTTGAATTACCATGTTCGGCGATCTTCGTAGTCGTCGATCGTCTGTCTAAAATGGCCCACTTTCTGCCCTTAAAGGGGACACCTTCTGCTGTAGAGACTGCCCGTGTATTCATCAAGGAGATTGTCAGGCTGCACGGAGTTCCTGCAAATATAGTATCCGATAGGGGGGTGCAGTTTACGTCACGTTTCTGGAAAGCCCTATGTGAAATACTGAAAATTGAATTAGCCCTGTCTTCAGCGTATCACCCCCAAACAAATGGGCAAACCGAACGAACAAATCAAACGCTAGAGCAATACATTAGATGCTTTACCTCATTTGTACAAGACGACTGGGTGTCCCTACTACCTCTAGCGGAATTCGCTTACAATAATGCTAGCCACTCTGCCACGGGTCAGTCCCCGTTTTTTGCCAATTATGGTTTTCATGTGTCTTTCTTACCAGATTTTCTTCCAGAATCCCCAGTTCCAGTGGTCCAGGACACAGTACAGTTCCTCAGTCACAACAACCGGTTGCTACAGGAAGCGATATCCAAGGCACAAGCAGACAGTAAGAGGATCTTCGATCAAAAGAGAAAAGGAGATCTAAATCTGCAGATTGGTGATAAGGTATGGCTGTCTACCAATAATATTAAACTAGCTTGTCCTTCCAAGAAGCTTGCTCCTAAGTTTATTGGGCCTTTTCCGGTGAAAAAGAAGGTTAACAAAGTGTCTTATGAACTGTGTTTACCTGACTCACTTAAAATCCATCCTGTGTTCCATGTGTCATTATTGAAGCCTGCTGTAACCAATCCCTTCCCTAATAGGGGCACCAGGGTCCCCGAACCTGTCTTGGTGGACGGAAACGAGGAATATGAGGTGGAGGCTATCCTCGATTGCAGAAAGAGATTGGGGCAGGTACAGTTCTTGATCAAATGGAAAGGGTATGGTCCGGAGAATAATTAATGGGAACCCAATAACAATATTCACGCTGAACGTTTGATCCAGGCCTATTTCTCTGCTCATCCTGAGAAGAGGAATTATCTGGGCATCCGGAGGCTGCCCGTTGGGAGGGGGCAATGTCAGGGACGTGTTGGTGGCCATCAGGCTAACATACGTGCACGCAGGTGCACGAGAGGCTTTTCCAGAGCAATTCAGCCGAATTCCCCACTGGGGGGCGCTGGTGCGCTTCCGCGCGCGCCCGTTCGTGCGTGCGCACCCGTGCGCGTGCCCGTTCGCGCTAGCGCTGTTTGGCGCCAAAGTCCCTTTAAATAGGTGTCAGTTACTCCCATCAGGTGCTGTTCGTCTGCAGCTCTGCACCTGAGTTTCTGTATCCTGCCTGTTGTTACTATTATTATTGACCCGGCTCGTCTGACTACTCTACTATCTCCTACCCGGACCCGGCCTGCCTGACCTTGCTGTTATCCTGTTACCTGTTGCCGAATACCTGCCTGCCTGACTATTCTGTGATCATCCCTTCTGCCATATACCTGCCTGATCTCCTGCCGATACGGACTGTTTGACTCTGCTTTGCTTGTGTCCTGTGACGCTGCTCACCACCTGCTCTTCCAGCTCCAGGTTCTGCTGCTGCAATATCCTTCTCCTGCCTGTTAACGGATCCGCTTCTGCTTACCTGCATCCGCAATACAGCCTCCCTGAAAGAAATCTCATCAGCTCCTGCGCTGGCCGTCACAAGAAACCGCATCAGGCACTCCTACCCACTGTGCTCAGTAGACCACTGTCCCCACTCCAGTGGCTTCTGAACCGGTGCTTAAGAGAGGTCTTCTTCTACCAGTCGGGCTCAACTACCAGGTACCTAACAAGTACGCATACGAAACATGGCTAGAAAACGGTCGGCTGCTCAGAACGAAGTAACAGAACGCACTGAAGAACAGCAAGGCCTGTGAAGAGCGACCTGAAAACCAGTACCGAACGAACAAGAATACAATGACTAAGTCACGCGGAACTTGCTTGCACACACTGAAGAGCAGATACAAACCCACAAGCACAAACTGAACGGCAGAAAACGATCTGAAAGCCACGAGTCTGAAAAAGCGCGAATCGTCTCTCACCAAACTTTTACTAACACGAGATTAGCAAAAGGAGCCCAAAGGGTGCCGCACTTGGTTCTGAACCGGCCTTTTCTAGTCTCGTCGTACGTGGTGTACGTGACCGCGTGGTTGTCGATCGGAAATTCCGACAGCTTTGTGCGACCGTGTGTAGGCAAAACAAGTTTGAGCCAACATCCGTCGGAAAAAATCCTAGGATTTTGTTGTCGGAATGTCCGAACAAAGTCCGACCGTGTGTACGCCCTATAAGACTGGGATGGCATTAAAGTTCATGTGCGTATAAAGGCACGTGTCCCAATACTTTTGGTAAAATAGTATACATATATATATATATATATATATATATATATATATATATATATATATATATATATATATATATATATATATACACACAGTATCTCATAAAAGTGAGTACACCCCTCACATTTTTGTAAATATTTTATTCTATCTTTTCATGTGACAACACTGAAGAAATGACACTTTGCTACAATGTAAAGTAGTGAGTGTACAGCTTGTATAACAGTGTAAATTTGCTGTCCCCTCAAAATAACTCAACACACAGCCATTAATGTCTAAACCGCTGGTAACAAAAGTGAGTACACCCCTAAATGTCCAAATTGGGCCCAAAGTCTCAATATTTTGTGTGGCCACCATTATTTTCCAGCACTGCCTTAACCCTCTTGGGCATGGAGTTCACCAGAGCTTCACAGGTTGCCACTGGATTCCTCTTCCACTCCTCCATGATGACATCACAGAGCTGGTGGATGTTAGAGACCTTGCGCTCCTCCACCTTCTGTTTGAGGATGCCCCACAGATGATCAATAGGGTTTAGGTCTGGAGACATGCTTGGCCAGTCCATCACTTTTACCCTCAGCTTCTTTAGCAAGGCAGTGGTCATCTTGGAGGTGTGTTTGGGGTCGTTATCATAATGGAATACTGCCCTGTGGCCCAGCCTCTGAAGGGAGGGGATCATGCTCTGCTTCAGTATGTCACAGTACATGTTGGCATTCATGGTTCCCTCAATGAACTGTAGCTTCCCAGTGCCGGCAGCACTCATGCAGCCACAGACCATGACACTCCCACCACCATGCTTGACTGCACCTGGTTGCCGCCATACACACTTGACACCATCTGAACCAAATAAGTTGATCTTGGTCTTATCAGACCACAGGACATGGTTCCAGTAATATATGTCCTTAGTCTGCTTGTCTTCAGCAAACTGTTTGCAGGCTTTCTTGTGCATCATCTTTAGAAGAGGCTTCCTTTTGGGACGACAGCCATGCAGACCAATTTGATGCAGTGTGCGGCGTATGGTCTGAGCACTGACAGGCTGACCCACTACGCCTTCAACCTCTGCAGCAATGCTGGCAGCGCTCATACGTCTAATTCTCAAAGACAACCTCTGGATATGACGCTGAGCACATGCACTCAACTTCTTTGGTCGACCATGGCGAGGCCTGTTCTGAGTGCAACCTGTCCTGTTATACCGCAAAAAAAACTAAATACTTTTAATTGTATAATTAACAGAGCAAAAGGTAGAAAATAAGAGACACTCGTTGATAGAGTTTGCATACACTTTAACTCTCAAAAAGATAATACGACTCCCTTTACTCACTCTAGAGGGATAATTTCTTTTGATCTTACAATGTTAGCTCAATATTATGGTTTTATGCTTAAAAAAATATATGGTTGGATTTCTGCTTTATATAAAAAAAAATAATCCAAGTGCATGTGACCTTATCAGGTATATGTGGGTTCACTGGCAATTTGTATCCTGACTGGCGTTCCATTTTAAATTATTTTGCTTTTCTTTGCCTCCTTTATTCGTAAATCAATTAAAACAAATAACAGATCTGACAGTTGTTGAGATTAGAAGTGATGCTTCTTGTGGAATTCTTTTTGCCAAGTCTGCTTTGAAGCTCAGAGTGAATTCCTAGCTTGCAGCTGCATGCAAAGGGATTTAATATTAATAGTCAGCTGTTCAATTCAAAAAGTGCGGGAGTAGGGTTCTGCTAATAGCGCTGAGTTATTTCAGATCCAAGTCATCTAAATATGCCTCAGAATAGATCCAGTTTCACGGCTTCTGTTTTTTTTTTAAATTCATCTTTCATCTTTGTTTTAATTATTTAATGTATAACTATTTGGAGATACAGATTAACAGTAGCCAGGGGAATGGATATAAGCATGCCTTGGTGAAAATAAGAGAGTAAGGTTTGTGCAGGCTAATATATAAATATTTATAAAGGGTATGTCTCCTAAAGACACATATTAGTCAAATTATTTTCAATTATTTTTGAGCTAACGTTTGTATGGAAATTCAGAAAAATCGTTCACCACTCTTTTTTGCCACCATTAAAGTGGTTGTAGGCTGAAGGTTTTTTTTTTATCTTAAATTGATTGTAAAGTCTCGTTTTAAAAAACAAAAAACAAACAAACATGTTATACTTACCTTCTCTGTGCAGTTGGTTTTGCACAGAGCAGCCCCGATCCTCTTCTTCTTGGGTCCCTATTTGCTGCTCCTGGCCCCTCCCTCCTATTCAGTGCCCCCACAGTCAGCAGCTTCCTATGGGGGCACACGAGCCGAGTCACAGCTCTGCGTGTCCATTCAGACACGGAGCCCCGACCTGGCCTTGCCACCTCTCTCCCCTGATTGGCTGACTGACTTTGATTGACAAATGAGCCAAATGATTGACAATTTGATAGCACCGCTGCTATGTCCCAGCCAATCAGGAGGAGTGTCCCAGACAGCTTAGACATTTGTTTAATATCGCTGGATAGAGATGGGGCTCAGGTAAGTAATTAGGGGGTGCTAGGGTGGCTACACACAGAAGGTTTTTTTATCTTAATGCATAGAATGCATTAGGATAAAAAAACCTTCTGCCTTTACAACTCCTTTAACCACTTGCCCTCCGGAAGATTTACCCCCCCCTTCATGACCAGGCCATTTTTTGCTATACGGCATTACGTTACTTTGACTGACAATTGCGCAGTCATGCAACGCTGTACTTAAATGAAATGTATATCCTTTTTTCCCCACAAATAGAGCTTTCTTTTGGTGGTATTTGATCACCGCTGGGTTTTTTAAATTTTTTGCGCTATAAACAAAAGATTCCCAACTATTTTGAAAAAAAAAAAAAACAATATTTCTTACTTTCTGCTATAAAACATATTCAATTAAAAGGTTAAAGAAAAATCGAATTTCTTAATAAATTTAGGCCAATATGTATTCTGCTACATGTTTTTGAAAAAAAAAAAAATCCCAACAAGCGTAAATCGATTGGTTTGTGCAAAAGCTATAGCGTTTACAAACTATGGTATATATACTGAAATATTTATGTATATTTATACTAGTAATGGCAGCGATCAGCAACTTATAGTGAGACTGCATCAGTCTATCGGACACTAACTGACACTTTGTGGGAACCAGTGACATTAAATACAGTGATCAATGCTAAAAATATGAACTGATACTGTACTAATGACACTGGCTGGAAAGGGGTTAAACATATGGGGCGATCAAAGGGTTAAATATGTGTATAACCAGTGTTTATGTGTACTATGTGTGCTGTTTTTACTAAGGGATGTGGTGGAAACAAAATCCACCACAACCCTGCTGACAGAACAGAGCTCTGCCGTGTTTACATAGGCAGAGCTCTGTTTTGCGTCTCTCCTCGCCGTTTAGCAGGTGCCTGCGGACATCCATCAGCTTGTGCTGGCGGCGCGTATGCGCACCCCTACCCGGAAGTCCTGGATCCAATGCTAGGTACATGATCCGGGACAGGAGGGCCACTATGCTGCTGTACTTCTACGTGAGTTGGCTGGCAAGCGGTTAATGCACTTTATGCATTAAGGTAAATAACCTTCTGTGCCCAAACCCCCCTTATACTTACCTGAGCCTGATCTTGGTTAGAGAATATTTATAGAGAACATTGAGAGGAGTCACCCATGGCAGGACAGTGCCCTTGTCTAAGGTTTCATCTCTGTAAACATTCTGTAGCTTGTGGATGTCGGGCAGCCTGCACCCCTCCTTCATCAAGAACTCAATGACAGGACAATGACTCAGCTTGGAATCCATTACTTACCTGCAATAAAAAATGAAAAAGTAAAAAAGTAGAGGAGATATTATAGAGGAAGAGTTACTCTACCAACATTTGAAATTTGAACGACCTATGTAAGTTAATTTAAAAAAGTTATGTCCACTTTTGTATTAATATTGGCAGGGGTATTTACCACAAGGCAAACAAGGCGTTTGCCTGGGGTGGCATTTTTTAAGGGGGTGGCACCTGTACTGGGATGATGCCTGCAGCTGCAGGCATCAACCCCGTATCCTTTTTTAGAGTTTGGCTCTCTTGGAATAGCAATCAGAGTAGCTAACTAGCCTTTTGATTGCTATTAAAAGCAGCAGGGGGGACTTACCCCTCCTACCGTTGCCTTCCATGGCTCTATTGGGCTCTCCCGTTCCACGGGGAGACCCAAGCGACCAGCCGACACATCTGCCAGCTGGCCGGACAGCCAAGCAAAGTGTCAGGGCTGGGCTCAACCCTTCCTTCTCTGAGCTGGCTGCTCAGATGTTGGCTAATTGCCAGCTCTCATCTCTCTTCACAGTTAACCAGCTGATGTGGATCTACTCGTCAGTCCCGCCTACTTAAAGATCTCCAGCTCACTTTATTCCTGCCTTCGCCTTGGTCATATCACAAGAAACCATCTCCTGCGTTCCTGTTTAAAGACTGGCTTTGCTGACATCCCTTCTGGCTCCTTATCCTGCTTGCTGTTCCTCTACTTGGATCCCTGACTTCTGGCCTGGCTGATTACCCGATCTGGCTACTGAACTCTGGCTTGGCTGATTACCCGATCCGGTTACTGAACTCTGGCTTGGCTGACTACCCGATCCGGTTACTGGACTCTGGCTATGCTTTGACTACGCTTACTTTATTTACCTTTTTATTTTTATTAATAAACAAGTGTGATTTTACTGTACTTCTGTCTCAGTCTGGTTCATGGTTTCTGACACAAAGTCGGCATTGATCAGCTGTTCATAACAATAAACCAGAAGCGATGACATGGCAAAATGGTTTGCATTATCTTTGTTTTGTGGGTGACTGGGAGAAGGCTGTCACTTGTGAGTTACTGTAGGATCCTGAACTGTTTGGTGCCTGCATGGTGAGGATTTATTTTCTGTTTTGTTTATTTGATTTTCATGCAACCTTTTAAAAAATAAAACTGGCTATAAGTCAG
This sequence comes from Aquarana catesbeiana, assembly GCF_042186555.1. Taxonomy (NCBI): domain Eukaryota; kingdom Metazoa; phylum Chordata; class Amphibia; order Anura; family Ranidae; genus Aquarana; species Aquarana catesbeiana. The sequence continues at coordinate 657,824,347 of NC_133327.1, forward strand.
ATTTTAAGTAAACCTGCTGTTCGGACTACCCTTTTTCCCAGGGAAGGTGATCCCCATTGAGCTAACCTCCCACAATATATATCATGTTTGATATATTTATATCTAATTTATATCTATAACTAATTTTCTAGCAAAAAATACAGATTTTTGCATGTAAACTAAAGTGTCATAAAAAGACCTGGATTTGAAGTGGTTACTATAGAGGAAGAGTTACTCTACCAACGTGTGAAATTTCAACAACTTATGTAAGTTAATAAAAATAAGTTACGCCCACTTTTGCATGACTATTGGTACAGCCCTCGTATAATTTAATGACCTATTGAAGAATACAGAGCTGCAATAATGTGTTCCTTTTATGTCTGCCTACAGTTCAACTTTAAAACCAAGGGGAAAAAAATAGCGCAACAAAGCAATAACAAAAAATTCAATTTTCCATTCTACTGACATTTATGTTTTTCAAAGCAATATTGCTTATCATTTGGCATTTTTTTTCCTTAAACATTTTTTTGTTATCTTCTGGCATTTTGGGGCCTCTTCTTGCAGCTGCTGTAGTGCCTGGCCTAGAGAAATGCTTTGGCTCTCCCTTCCCCATCCCATCTTATCGCTTTCCTTCATCAATCCTGATTATTTTGCAGGTTCATTGCTTTTGTTGCCTCCGCGCCAGCACTTCCTCCCTTGAAAACGATCATTCCCCTTGTATATTTTTCAGCGATCGCACTATTCTACTCGGCCTTTTTAAAAAATGATCCCTGGGAGATTTGGAGACTGGGTTGAGAATGTCAAGTTTATTTATAAAAAGCTCGGTTTCTTACGGCACAACGACCACAAGAATCTGCTTAGAGACCGCGGCACACACAAGCTTCCCAGCTGTCCCTTCTGCGTCAGTAGCAAGATGATTTTAAATTCCCTGCTGATGCTAATCATGTTGTATCCACCAATTAGAGACACACAAGACCTTTGCTATCCTGTCTGAGCCAGACCTGGCTATTTTAATGCTATTTGTACAACTAAATCCTGGGGTTCTGAAGGGAAGGGAACACGCTTTCTCTTGCCTTCTTGTTTCAATTTACATAAGTGAAATTCAAGAAAGGGCCAATTAGTAACAAGATCCTGGTATTTAACCATCTGAATGTTCGGTGTCTCTTACCAGTGAAAAGCAGAACCTGGAGACAATATTTTCTAGTACTCCACTGTTTAACTTTTGGTAACAATATCTGCTCCTGTGCAAGACAATCCTGATGAATTGACACAGTTCATAACCTACAAGGCAAACTGTCTTACACAAATAAAGTATTAACGAGATTCCAGTCAACTCGGCAATCAGTGAATTACAACATGCTACTTGTTGGATAAAATCATAATTTTAGTGTACATTGAAGAGAATCTGTAATGATTTTATATATTTATTTATTTACTTTTTTATGTTTTTTTTTTTTTTTTAAGTCAGTGTAAATTAAAAAGTTGCAGGGAAACTGTGTTGGTTGTTGTTTCTTTTTTTTTTTTTACTTTTTTTTTTTTTTTTTTAGGTCAGTGTACTCTGAAGATAAACTGTAGTTTTTAAAAAAAAAATTAAATTTAAGTTGGTGTACATTGTAGGGAAACTGTAATTTTCTTTTGTTTTTTTTTTGATCAGTGTACTAACAAAGGAAACTGTAGAGGTTTTTATTTTATTTCAAGTGAAACTGTATTTTCAAGGGAAACTGTCAGGGGCGGCCCGTCCATTAAGGGCGCACGGGCGCCGCCCCTCCATCCATGCGTCCGGCCCCTTTCAGGACACCGGGCGCATGGATTCCAACGTGGGGGGGCTTGAAGAACCTGATCAGAGGCTCTAATAGGCTTCAAAATAATGTGGGCTCAGGGCGCATAGAATGCGAACGAAGCCCACCCAGATATGTTACAACAGCAAATGAATATTCGCTGTTGTAACACTGATCCTCCTCCCGGCCAATCAGGAAGCGGGTTTTGAGACCTGTCACCCGATTGGCTAAAAGGACAGGTGATCCTATTGGATGCCTTGGAGGAGGGGAGGAGACACACAGCTGCTGAGATGGAGGAATAGAGGAGATGCCCACTGCCCGATTTCGCTGCCAATGCCCTCTACCGATGCCTGATATCGCTGCTGCTGCCCGATCCCGCTGCCGCTGCCCGCTGGCAGATACTTGCCACCCTATATGGGGTTAGACAGTGAGCGGGGGGGGGGAGGGAGGGTTTGAGGTGCCGTCCCGGGTGGGTGGTTTCCCAAAAAAAAAACCACCAGCCGCCACTGGAAACTGTAATGGTTTTCCTTTTTTTAACTTTTTCCATCTATATATATTTTTTAATTCAGCATAAATTGAAAGGAAACCATTAAGGTTGTATTTTTTAATGTTGTTATTTATTTATTTATATTTTTAAAAGGTAACTCCATTTTCATGGGGGGAAAAAATAGCATATAAAGAAAAAATAATATAGCATATACAATTGCAACACAAGTCATATTGTAATTGAATGTTAATAAAAATTACCTTTCCTTTTCAATCTGCAGCGGCTGTAATTTTCACAAAATGCCATGCAATATGGCTACCTGGAGGTGTTCTGTACACAGAGAGGGGGTAAACATATGTGTGTGAGGGTGGCATGTGTAGACTGAGAGGAACCCTTACTAAAACCAATTAATCAGGAGCTAATGGGGAAAATTCCTCTTACATTGGTGGTCAGTAGGAAGAATGCAACAATTATATTGGTGTTCAGTAGGAAGAATGCAACCATTATAATTGCTGTCAATAAGAAGAACGCAACAGCTAAAAAGATTAATTTGCCACATTACTGGTTTTGCCAGGTAGCATTAGCCCTGGAACTATGCAGACACCATCAAATGAGGGGTCAATCAGCTTCACCTCAAGAAACCTAGCAAATTCTGGAGGAACCCTAACGTTCCACAGAACCCTTCTTGAGGATGGCCGATACATCTCCTGTCCCCCACGCAGACCTGTGATCCTAGCAAAAGTAAGTCTTTCAGCACCAACTTCCTTTCTGGATCTGGGATGTCATGTTACCAAATGCTGAGAGCTGCAAAGAAAGCTGGTGTCAGAAGATATGAAGGTGTATCACAATAAATCATGGACTTATGAACACCAACCTTCCGCTATTGCCATCGATCATGGCAGCACCATGGCAGCACCATGGGAAACTTTGCAGGGTACAGAAATATATTCCTTCCAAGAAACAACCACTTGATTCTTTTTCCCCCCAGGCCAAAGATTCCCAGTTCTGCCCTGGTAGTTACAACCCTGCATTATTGTTAATGGTTCTTTAATCCAAAAGAAACAGCTCCAATTTACTGTAGTTGTATTTATAGTTTCCAGTGAAGCATAGAGAATGTCTGCCCAGCATTTTACTTTATGTTATTGGGTCTTAGAACCTTTTTACATTGTTCTTTAGGCCTCTTCTACTTGTATGGTAATATTTATCCAGCATTAACCCCTTCATTTGGATCCAGAGCAGCCTCGGCCTAGTCATTACTTGGATATTTCCTTCCCAGAATACAGCATTCTCTGATTACCCCCTCCCTAATTATATATCTTCAGCCAGAGATCTTGAAACAAGTCCAATGGAAAATACATTAAATTCATTGTAGACATTCACATAATAACAGCAGGCCAGTTCCTGCTGTCAGCCAGTCATTCATGCTAAAGGTTTAGTTTCTTTTGGGACCACATGAACATCAGAAAGGCTGAAATCATTATCTTGAAAATATGTTACTGCACGCTTAGGCTGTTTGTATTGTTCTAATTTATGCAGAAGTGTACAGTGTTCTAGGGCTTGTAGTTCCACAAAGAAGTAACACCTCTGCTGGAGGAGACTGAGGAGTTATGTGACAATGTAGTTTCCGGACAAAATAATTGTTTGGTTATCTTAATGTTAAGGCTGAACTCCAGGTATGGATTTTATTGCATTGGTACATTGTTCCAGCTTGGCACAATGTAAGTATACATATTCCATACCTATGGGAGCGCTGAGGAAGCAGAAAATTACTCTTGTAGTTGCCACTACTACAGTGATCACCGTGGTCTCCTGAGTCACCGGAGTCTGTGCCAAGCAGCTGGCCTTCTCCATAGTGAATATATGGGGGCACTTGCATGGCACAGCCACCATTGGCAAGACAAATATTTTTTTTCAAAAGACATTTCCTGATTGGATTAAGTGAAGAAGCAGGGCTATGGCGTTACAATCTCCACCTCCACTTTATGTTGTAATTTAGCTTGTATATTGTATATAGGTTAGCAGTAATGAATAAAGACAGTTTTTGTAGACAGTTATATAAGGCATATAGCAGTTGGTATTTGTACAGTGTCACCAGGCTTGGACCTGAATTTCTTGAGGACGGCTTCTGCTGTAGGGGTGGTGGTTTGGGGTGTACTGGGATGAGCCTAACACCCCCCCGGTTCGGTTTGCAGCAGAACATGCGAACAGGCAAAAAAGTAGTGCGAACATGGTTAAAGTCTATGGGACGCGAACGTGAAAAATCAAGAGTGCTTTTAAAGGCTTATATGCAAGTTATTGCCACAAAAAGTGTTTGGGGACCTGGGTCCTGCCCCAGGGGATATGTATCAATGCAAAAAAAAGTTTTAAAAATTGCCGTTTTTTTTAGGGAGCAGTGATTTTAATAATGCTTAACCACTTCAGCCCCGGAAGATTTGGGTGCTCAATGACCAGGCCATTTTTTGCTATTCGGCGCTGCGTCGTTTTAACTGACAATTGAGCGGTCATGCGACGCTGTACCCAAACAAAATTGACGTCCTTTTTTTCCTACAAATAGAGCTTTCCTTTTGGTGGTATTTGATCACCTCTGTGGTTTTTATTTTTTGCGCTATAAACAAAAGAAGAGCGACCATTTTGAAAAAAACTTTTTATAGCAAAAAAAAAAAAGTATTTTTTTGCTATAATAAATATCCCTATTTAAAAAAAAAAAAAACACATCTTTTCTTCAGTTTAGGCCGATGTGTATTCTACATATTTTTGGTTAAAAAAAAAAATCGCAATAAGCGATATTGATTGGTTTGTGCAAAAGCTATAGAGTCTACAAAATAGGGGATAGATTTATGGCATTTTTATTATTTTTTTTTTTTTTTACTAATAATGGCGGTGATCATCGATTTTTATGGGGACTGCAATATTGCGGCGGACACATCGGACATTTTTGACACATTTTTAGGACCAGTGACAATTATACAGCGATCAGTGTAGGGGTTTAGGGTATACGTGGAATAAAGGACTCTGACAGAGGCACCATCTCTAGTAGATATGCAAGTATGTTTCAGAAAAACGTAGAATAAGGTGGGACTTTAATTGTGCCTCTGTGGAGAGTGAACAAAAGAATACGATACTATAATTATAAACAAAGTAGAAACATTTTATTTGCAGTTGTGCAGATCCCGAAGATATCTTTGGCCATACATATAGAAATCTTTGGGATCTGCACACCCTGAACCAATACACTGTATCTTGTCTTTAATTGATATGAATTTTAAGGCAGCACTGCCTATGGAAGGCAAATAAAAATGTTCTACTTTGTTTATAATTATAGTATCGTATTCTTTTGTTCACACTCCAGAGGCACAAAGTCCCACCCTATTCTATGTTTTTCTGAAACATACCTGCATATACAGCGATCAGTGCTATAAAAATGCACTGATTACTGTATAAATGTCACTGGCAGTGAAGGGGTTAACACTAGGGGGCGATCAAGGGGTTAACTGTATTCTTCAGATGTGTTCTAACTGTGGGGGGGATGGGACTGACTAGGAGAGATGACAGATCGATGTTCATAATCAGTATAAACACACCTGAGAGAACCAGGATCTGTGTGTTTACACACACAGTTCCCGGTTCTCGCCCTGTCACGAGTGATCGCGGGTGCCCGGAGGTCATCGCGCCCGCCGGACACTCGCATTGGCTCCGGTGGCGAGCCGTGGGCGCAATCTTCCCCTAGTGGGCAAAAGGCAGAGCAACGTAAGGTAAAGTCATTTTGCCCAGGGGAGCCAACGGAAGCGGTTAAAGTGGATGTAAACCTTAAAAAATAAAATTTAATTAAGGCTTGCACCTTGTACAGTATACGATTTCTTGTCATCTGTGTCCAGTCTTGCCACAAAGAGTTAATCCAGCTCTGAGCAGTCCTCTTATCTTTTTTTAGTAGATAAAAACTGACACACAGAGAAATAGGAGTCAGTTCTTCCCCCTTGCTGTGAGTGACAGGTGATTTATATATCTCATGCGCTAGCCTGGGAGAGGCATTCTGTGTACTTCAGATCCCCTCCTTTTTTCTTCTCCAGCTCTCCAAGGATTGGCTGCTCCACACCTCAGCATGATTGGGCATGCTTAAGTCATGTGATGACTTTTCTGGGTTTTTATTGGATGTTAGTGATCATAGCAGAAGTTCAGTGTAAGAAATACACAGGAGAAAATGCATGTTGACTAGGGGAGTGTAGAGGTGGGCGGGAAGTCTACTGACATCACGACTCCACCCACCGAGCTCCGGACAACAGACCCACCCACAGAATCTGCAGTTTTTCAGGTCTCATAACAGATAGAGGGGAGACATTTGACAGGTAAGGATACATGCAAGAGGCATGTATATCCTTATAGATAACCCCTACGGCAGTAGTTTAGAAAGGGTGAGAGTGGGTTTACATCCATTTTAAAGTGAAACAAAAAAAAAAAAAAATATTCCTTTAACCACTTCCCGCCCGCCCTATAGCGGATTGACGTCCGGGAAGTGGTTGTGTTATCCTGACTGGACGTCATATGACGTCCAGCAGGATAACATGCTGCAGCGCGCCCCCGGGGGCGCGCATCGCGGCGATCGGTGGAGCGGTGTGTCAGTCTGACACACCGCTACACTGATCTTGGTAAAAAGCCTCCGGCGGAGGCTCTTTACCACGTGATCAGCCGTGTCCAATCACGGCTGATCACGCTGTCAATAGGAAGAGCCGTTGATCGGCTCTTCCTCACTCGCGTCTGACAGACGCGATTAGAGGAGAGCCGATCGGCGGCTCTCCTGGCAGGGGGGGTCTGTGCTGATTGTTTATCAGCGCAGCCCCCCCTCAGATCACCACACTGGACCACCAGGGATCGCCACTAGGACCACCAGGGAAGGGGCAACATGTGGATGGCCAGGTATGTACCCCATGGCCATCCACATGTGCCCAGTGTGCCCAGTCAAATGGGCACTGATTGGCACAATTATGTTGCAGTGATGCCCAACAATGCCACCCTTAGGGGCATCACTGCAAACAACCAGTGCCGTCAGTGCCACCCATCAGTGTCCATTCATGCCACCTGTCAGTGCCCATCCGTGCCCATCAGTGCCCATCTATCAGTACCCATCCATGCCCATCTGTGCCAACTATCAGTGCCACCTATGAGTGCCCATCAATGCCACCTATGAGTGCCCATCAGTGCCGCCTATAAGTGCCCATCTGTGCCACCTATGAGTGCCCATCAGTGCCGCTTACCAGTGCCACCTATCAGTGCCCATCAGTGCTGCCTATCAGTGCCCATCAGTGCCGCCTATCAGTGCCCATCATCAGTGCCCGTCAGTGCCACCTCATCAGTGCCACCTCATTGGTGCCACCTCATCGGTGCCCATCAGTGCCGCCGTATCAGTGCCAGTCAGTGCCCGTCAGTGCAGCCATATCAGTGCCCGTCATTGAAGAAGAAAACGTACTTATTTACAAAAAATTTTTAACAGAAACAAAGAAAAACTTGTTTTTTTTCAAAATTTTCGGTCTTTTTTTATTTGTTGCGCAAAAAATAAAAACCGCAGAGGTGATCAAATACCACCAAAAGAAAGCTCTATTTGTGGGAACAAAATGATAAAAAATTTGTTTGGGTACAGTGTAGCATGACCGCGCAATTGTCATTCAAATTGCGACAGCGCTGAAAGCTGAAAATTGGTCTGGGCGGGAAGGTGTCTAAGTGCCTGGTATTGAAGTGGTTAAATATCGTGCCTGGGGGTCGCCTGCCTGTAAAGTAGCACATCTTTCCCATGTTTATAACAGTACCACAGCAAATTAACATTTCTAAAGGAAAAAATGTCATCAAAAACTGCTTGTGGCTGTAATGTATTGTTGGATCCTGGCAATATAGATAAAAATCATATAAAAAAAAAAAAAAAAAACGGCGTGGATGCCCCCCCACCCCCCAAAAAAAAAATCTATACCAGGCCCTTCAGGTCTGGTGTGGATATTAAGGGGAACCCTGCACCAAAATGTTTTAAAAAAATGGCGTGGGGGTCCTCCAGGCACTATATACTCTGAACAGCAGTATATATACTATACGGCCTGCCCTATATACTCTGCAGAAAAATTAGGCCTTAGGTGTTGGTGGTGCCAGAACACTGTAACCCCTCACAGTTACTCTTGTTGGGCGCAGGAACGGGCCCTGCTGTGAAATATTGTATCAAAAATTGTAATTACATGCCCCTGTTAAACAGGGGCAGAAAAATTGGGCCTTGGGTGGCGGTGGTGGTGCCAGAACACTGTAACCCCTCACAGATACTCTTGTTGGGCACAGGAACAGGCCCTGCTTAACTATTATTTAAAAAATTGTAATTATATGCCCCTGTTAAACAGGGGAAGAAAAATTGGGCCTTTGGTTTGGGTGGTCGTGCCACAACACTGTAACCCCTCACAGTAACTCTTGTTGGGCGCAGGAACGGGCCCTGCTGTGAATTTTTTTAAAAAAAATTGTAATTAAATGTCTCTGTTAAACAGGGGCAGAAAAATTGGGCCTTGGGTGGTGGTGGAACGGGCCCTGCCTAACTATTATTTCAAAAATGTTAATTACATGCCCCTGTTAAAAAGGGGCAGAAAAATTGGGCCCTTGGTTTTGGTGGTACCAGAACACTATAAGCCCTCACAGTTACTCTTGTTGGGCGCAGGAACGGGCCCTGCTGTGAAATATTGTATCAAAAATTGTAATTACATGCCCCTGTTAAACAGGGGCAGAAAAATTGGGCCTTGGGTGGCGGTGGTGGTGCCAGAACACTGTAACCCCTCACAGATACTCTTGTTGGGCACAGGAACAGGCCCTGCTTAACTATTATTTAAAAAATTGTAATTATATGCCCCTGTTAAACAGGGGAAGAAAAATTGGGCCTTTGGTTTGGGTGGTCGTGCCACAACACTGTAACCCCTCACAGTAATGCCGCGTACACACGGTCGGACTTTCCGGCATACTTGGTCCGGCGGACCAGAGTGTGCCGGACAATCCGCCCGTGTGTGGGCGGCGGCGGACTTTTCCGGCGGACTTCTTCCCAAAAGCCCGCCGGACCTAGATTTTAAACATGTTTTAAATCTTTCCGTCGGACTCAGTTTCGGGCGGAAAGTCCGCTCGTGTGTGTGCTGGTCCGACGGAAAGCCCGCTCGTGTGTAGGCTGGTCCGACAGACCAAATACGACACGAGGGGATGGTATTGCATCTCGCGCTCGCTGCAATAGGAAAAACAAATCTTCCTATTGCGGCGAGCGCGGGGCATACCAGGCCCTTAGGTCTGGTATGGATTATAAAGGGGAACCCCGCTACGCCGAAAAAACGGCGTGGGGTCCCCCTAAAATCCATACCAGACCCCGATCCAAGCACGCAGCCTGGCCGGTCAGGAAAGGGGGTGGGGACGAGCGAGCGCCCCCCCCCCTCCTGAACCGTACCAGGCCGCATGCCCTCAACATGGGGGGTGGGTGCTTTGGGGGAGGGGGGCGCCCTGCGCCCCCCCCCCAAAGCACCTTGTCCCCATGTTGATGAGGACAAGGGCCTCTTCCCGACAACCCTGGCCGTTGGTTGTCGGGGTCTGCGGGCGGGGGCTTATCGGAATCTGGGAGCCCCCTTTAATAAGGGGGCCCCCAGATCCCGGCCCCCCACCCTATGTAAATGAGTATGGGGTACATGGTACCCCTACCCATTTACCTAGGAAAAAAGTGTAAGTAATAAAACACACTACACAGGTTTTTAAAATATTTTATTAAACAGCTCCGGGGGGGGGGGATCTTCCTCCGGCTTCGGGGGTCTTCTTCCGGCTTCGGGGGTCCCTCCGCTTCATCTTCTCCCGGCGTCCGGTTGGTTCTTCTCCGCTCTCCGGCCTCTTCTCCCAGTGTCGCAGGTCTTCGGCCGGCCCCTCCGCTCTCTTCATGTAGCTCTATTGCGAGCGGAGGTCCGGACTTCTGGGCTTCTTGGCTTCTTGGCTTCTCTTCTCTTCCCCCAGATGTTGACACGACGCTCTCTCCGGCTGGACTGGTCTCTGAGGGCTGCGTTGTGACTTATATAGGCGGAGACCCCGCCCCCATATGATGTCACAGTCCCTGGGCATGCTGGGACTGTGACGTTTTAGGGGGCGTGGTCGACCACGCCCCCTAAAACGTCACAGTCCCAGCATGCCCAAGGACTGTGACATCATATGGGGGCGGGGTCTCCGCCTATATAAGTCACAACGCAGCCCTCAGAGACCAGTCCAGCCGGAGAGAGCGTCGTGTCAACATCTGGGGGAAGAGAAGAGAAGCCAAGAAGCCAAGAAGCCCAGAAGTCCGGACCTCCGCTCGCAATAGAGCTACATGAAGAGAGCGGAGGGGCCGGCCGAAGACCTGCGACACTGGGAGAAGAGGCCGGAGAGCGGAGAAGAACCAACCGGACGCCGGGAGAAGATGAAGCGGAGGGACCCCCGAAGCCGGAAGAAGACCCCCGAAGCCGGAGGAAGATCCCCCCCCCCGGAGCTGTTTAATAAAATATTTTAAAAACCTGTGTAGTGTGTTTTATTACTTACACTTTTTTCCTAGGTAAATGGGTAGGGGTACCATGTACCCCATACTCATTTACATAGGGTGGGGGGCCGGGATCTGGGGGCCCCCTTATTAAAGGGGGCTCCCAGATTCCGATAAGCCCCCGCCCGCAGACCCCGACAACCAACGGCCAGGGTTGTCGGGAAGAGGCCCTTGTCCTCATCAACATGGGGACAAGGTGCTTTGGGGGGGGGGCGCAGGGCGCCCCCCTCCCCCAAAGCACCCACCCCCCATGTTGAGGGCATGCGGCCTGGTACGGTTCAGGAGGGGGGGGGGCGCTCGCTCGTCCCCACCCCCTTTCCTGACCGGCCAGGCTGCGTGCTCGGATCGGGGTCTGGTATGGATTTTAGGGGGACCCCACGCCGTTTTTTCGGCGTAGCGGGGTTCCCCTTTATAATCCATACCAGACCTAAGGGCCTGGTATGCCCCGCGACGGGGCTAGCAAGGTGTCAATCTCGCCGATAAAAGCGGCAAGATTGACATCCTTCTCTAGTCCCGTCGCACCTGAGTCACGTTCAAAATGAACGGACTTGTCCGTGTGTGGGCAAGTCCGTTCATTCTGAAAGTCCGCCGGAACTCCGGCGAAAGTCCGTCGGAAAGACGGGCGGACTTAGCCCGCCGGAAAGTCCCGGCGTGTGTGGGCAAGTCCGTCCGTTTTAAAGTCCGGCGCACCTGGCGGACAAAGTCCGTCGGAAAGTGTGCCGGACCAAGTAGGATAGAAAGTCCGCTCGTGTGTACGCGGCATAACTCTTGTTGGGCGCAGGAACGGGCCCTGCTGTGAATTTAAAAAAAAAAAATTGTAATTACATGTCTCTGTTAAACAGGGGCAGAAAAATTGGGCCTTGGGTGGTGGTGGAACGGGCCCTGCCTAACTATTATTTCAAAAATGTTAATTACATGCCCCTGTTAAAAAGGGGCAGAAAAATTGGGCCCTTGGTTTTGGTGGTACCAGAACACTATAAGCCCTCACAGTTACTCTTGTTGGGCAAAGGAACGGGCCCTTCTGTGAAATATTATATCAACAATTGTATATAAATGCCCCTGTTAAACAGGGGCAGAAACAATGGGCCTTGGGTGGTGGTGCCCTAAACCAAAAATATTGTTGGAAGCTAGCATCATCAAGATTGAGGAGAAATAGGATAGTCAGCATAGGCAGGGATCCCAGATCCATAGCAAATTCAATCAGTTATATCAGCATCAGGTGCTTGATAGCTTCATTTTCTATGAATGTGAGCCTATTAATGGAGTCTGTGGATAGGTGCAATCTTTGATCTGTTACAAACCCTCCAGCAGCACTGAATGTGCATTCAGAAAGCACGCTGGATACAGGACAGGCCAGTAGCTCGATTGCATACTGAGCAAGTTCTGGCCAGTGGTCCATCCTCAAGACCCAGTAGCCCAGTGGATGCTCTGTTGGAAAGGTCTCCAAGTCTGCTCTTGCCCCTAGATATTCCTGCACCATATAATGCAGACGCTGGCGAGGGTTGCTTGAACCGATCAGACCTTGGCGCTGAGGACTGAACATTTTTTAAAGGCATCGTGCAGCCGGCCACCTTCACCACCACTCTTCCTCTGACTGAACGAAGCCTCAGCAACACGTTGTCCAGCACCAGGAAATTGTAACATCCCAGGGTCTGGAAATGCATTACACAAACCTTTCTTCAAGGCCTCCTGAAGATGTTTCATCCTCTGCGAAGGCAGGATGAGTTCTGCAACCTTACCCTTGTAAAACCTGGATCAAGAAGGGTTTCCAGCAGGTAATAATCCCTCCCCTTGATACTATGAATCGTAGGGTCCTTTCGCAGGCTTTGCAGAATCAGGGAGGCCATGCAGCGTAAGTTTGCAGAGGCATTCGATTCTGAATCCTCTGGGTCACTAAGGATCACATTATCCGTAACTACCTCCTCCCAGCCACGTACAACTCCTTGGGTTTCTGGGGACTGAAGACTGCTGCTGAGTGTTATCCTCTACATCCATGCTGACACAATCCTCCTCTTCTTTCTGTGTGTCTTTCTCCAGCAGGAAGACTAGAGGGACAGTGTCACTGATGCATGCTTTGTCGCTTCTCACCATCCTTGTGGCCTCCTTAAATGGTGACAGGAGAGTGCATGTATCCCTGATCAGTAGCCACTGGCGTGGCGAAAAGAAGCCAAGCTCCCCTGACCCTGTCCTGGTGCCATACTCGCATAGGTACTCATTGATGGCTCTCTGCTGTGTGTGCAGCCGCTGCAGCATTGCCAACTTTGAGTTCCACCTAGTGGGCATGTCACAAATGAGGCGGTTGGTGGGCAGGTTGCATTACCTTTAAATGTCAGCCAGCCGAGCACTGGCATTGTAGGACCAGAGGAAATGACCACAGACTTTTCTGGCCTGCCTCAGGAGATCTTGTAAGCCTGAGTACCCGGTCAAGAACCGCTGCACCACCAAATTCAGGATGTGTACCAAACATGGAACATGGGTCAAGTGTCCCTGTCGGAGGGCGGAGAGAAGGTTGGTGCCATTGTCACACAGAACCATTCCTGGCTGGAGCTGGCGTGGCGTCAACCACCTCTGAGCCTGCCCCTGCAGAGCTGACAGAATCTCTGCCCCAGTGTGGCTCCTATCCCCTAGGCAGACCAATCTTTTAGCCTGACTGCTTGCGTAGCCCCTTAAATGCTTACAGAGCACTGCTGGTTCAGAGGACAAATCTGGAAGAGGAAGAGTAGTTACAACTGTACACACCCAGGGCGAAGAGGGCAAACTGCGCCCTCCCCCCCACCCCCGGTGTAAAGAAAGCCAGTGTCAGTGGGAATCAACTGTGTCCTGTGTGTGCTGCTTTTTACTGCAGATCGATTTGTTCTTTTTCCTGAGAAAAAAAGAAAAGACAAAAAGTGATCATTCCCTCTGTAAAGAGCCCTGTATTGATTATCAGCACAGGGCTCAGGGCAACATGTTACCGTCACCTGCTGCCAGATGCCACGTGTCATTCGCCATCGCCACCTGCTGCCAGATGCCACCGTCACCTGCTGCCAGATGCCACGTGTCACTTGCCACGTCACCTGCTGCCAGATGCCACATGTCACTTGCCACCGTCACCTGCTGCCAGATGCCACATGTCACTTGCCACCGTCACCTGCTGCCAGATGCCACATGTCACTTGCCACCGTCACCTGCTGCCAGATGCCATGTGTCACTTACCGCCAGATGCCAAATGTCACTTGCCACCATCACCTGCTGCCAGATGCCACCGTCACCTGCTGCTAGATGCCATATGTCACTTGTCACCGGCACCTGCTGCCAGATGCCACGTGTCACAGTCACCTGCTGCCAGATGCCACATGTCACTTGCCTCGTCACCTGCTGCCAGATGCCACGGTCACCTGCTGCCAGATGCCACTTGCCTCGTCACCTGCTGCCAGATGCCACATGTCACTTGCCTCGTCACCTGCTGCCAGATGCCATGTGTCATTTGCTACGGTCACCTGCTGCCAGATGCCACGTGTCACTTGTCACCGTCACCTGCTGCCAGATGCCACTTGCCTCGTCACCTGCTGCCAGATGCCATGTGTCACTCGCCACCATCACCTGCTGCCACGTGTCACTTGCCACCGTCACCTGCTGTCACATGCCACTTGCCACCATCACCTGCTGTCTGATGCCATGTGTCACTTGCCACCGTCACCTGATGCCACATGTCACTTGCCACCATCACCTGCTGCCTAATGCCATGTGTCACTTGCCACCGTCACCTGATGCCACATGTCACTTGCAACCATCACCTGCTGCCACATGTCACTTGCCATCGTCACCTGCTGCCAGATGCCACGTGTCGCTTGCCACCGTCACCTGCTGCCAGATGCCACATGTCACTTGCCACCGTCACCTGATGCCACATGTCACTTGCCACCGTCACCTGCTGCCAGATGCCACATGTCACTTGCCACCATCACCTGCTGCCACATGTCACTTGCCATGGTCACCTGCTGCCAGATACCACGTGTCACTTGCCACCGTCACCTGCTGCCAGATGCCACATGTCACTTGCCACCGTCATCTGATGCCACATGTCACTTGCCACCATCACCTGCTGCCACATGTCACTTGCCATCGTCACCTGCTGCCAGATGCCACGTGTCACTTGCCACTGTCACCTGCTGCCAGATGCCGCATGTCACTTGCCACCGTCACCTGCTGCCAGATGCCACATGTCACTTGCCACCGTCACCTGCTGCCAGATGCCACGTGTCACTTGCCATCGGATGCCACATGTCATTTGCCTCATCACCTGCTGCCAGATTCCATGTGTCACTTGCCACCATCACCTGCTGCCAGATGCCACCGTCACCTGCTGCCAGATGCCACATGTCACTTACCACCGTCACCTGCTGCCAGATGCCACGTGTCACAGTCACCTGCTGCCAGATGCCACATGTCACTTGCCTCGTCACCTGCTGCCAGATGCCACATGTCACTTGCCTCATCACCTGCTGCCAGATGCCACGTGTCATTTGCCACCGTCACCTCCTGCCAGATGCCACTTGCCTCGTCACCTGCTGCCAGATGCCACGTGTCACCTGATGCCACATGTCACTTGCCACCAACACCTGCTGCCACATGTCAGCAGGTGACGGTGACAAGTGACATGTGGCATCTGGCAGCAGGTGACGGTGGCAAGTGGCATCTGGCAGCAGGTGATGGTGGCAAGTGACATGTGGCATCTGGCAGCAGGTGACGAGGCAAGTGACATGTGGCATCTGGTGGCAAGTGACACATGGCATCTGGCAGCAGGTGACGTGGCAAGTGACATGTAGCATCTGGCAGCAGGTGACGGTGACAAGTGACATGTGGCAGCAGGTGACCGTGGCATCTGGCAGCAGGTGACGAAGCAAGTGACATGTGGCATCTGGCAGCAGGTGACTGTGACACGTGGCATCTGGCAGCAGGTGACGGTGACAAGTGACATGTGGCATCTGGCAGCAGGTGATGGTGGCAAGTGGCATCTGGCAGCAGGTGATGGTGGCAAGTGACATGTGGCATCTGGCAGCAGGTGATGGTGGCAAGTGACATGTGGCATCTGGCAGCAGGTGACGAGGCAAGTGACATGTGGCATCTGGTGGCAAGTGACACATGGCATCTGGCAGCAGGTGACGGTGACATGTGGCATCTAGCAGCAGGTGACGGTGACAAGTGGCATCTGGCAGCAGGTGATGGTGGCAAGTGACATGTGGCATCTGGCAGCAGGTGACGAGGCAAGTGACATGTGGCATCTGGTGGCAAGTGACACATGGCATCTGGCAGCAGGTGACGGTGGCAAGTGACATGTGGCATCTGGCAGCAGGTGACGGTGGAAAGTGGCATCTGGCAGCAGGTGACGGTGGAAAGTGACATGTGGCATCTGGCAGCAGGTGACGGTGGCAAGTGACATGTGGCATCTGGCAGCAGGTGACACATGGCATCTGGCAGCAGGTGATGATGGCGAATGACACGTGGCATCTGGCAGCAGGTGACGGTAAGATGTTGCCCTGAGCCCTGTGCTGATAATCAATACAGGACTCTTTACAGAGGGAATGATCACTTTTTGTCTTTTCTTTTTTTCTCAGGAAAAAGAACAAATTGATCTGCAGTAAAAAGCAGCACACACAGGACACAGTTGATTCCCACTGACACTGGTTTTCTTTACACCGAGGGTGGGGGGTGCAGTTTGCCCTCTTCGCCCTGGGCACCGAATGACATGTGGCATCTGGCAGCAGGTGACGGTGGCAAGTGACACGTGGCATCTGGCAGCAGGTGACGATGGCAAGTGACATGTGGCAGCAGGTGATGGTGGCAAGTGACATGTGGCAACAGGTGACGGTGGAAAGTGACATGTGGCATCAGGTGACGGTGGAAAGTGACACGTGGCATCAGGAAGCAGGTGATGGTGGCAAGTGGCATCTGACAGCAGGTGATGGTGGCAAGTGACACGTGGCATCTGGCAGCACCTGCTGCCAGATGCCACTTGCCACCATCACCTGCTGCCTGATGCCACGTGTCACTTGCCACCGTCACCTGATGCCACATGTCACTTGCCACCGTCACCTGCTGCCAGATGCCACTTGCCATCCATAGCCTGGCTCTCTCTCCCTCCCCTTTAGTTGGGCATGCTGGGGGCTGCAGTTTCCCTCTTAGGATTGCAATGGGCCAGTCCTCAGAACTACATTTCCCATGATCCTCCTTTTGTGCTTCTTTTTTTGTGTTTTCTTCTGCCCAATAGGAAGGAGAGGGCACTGCTGCCCGCTCCAGAGTACAGCAGCATGATAGGGGGAGAAAGAAGATCCGGCAGCTGCTCTCTCCACACAGAGACACAGCTGCTCTCCCCGCTGCTGACCGAAGGAAGAAGGGGGAATGGGAAGAAAACAGAGCCCTCTCCTGTACAGCGGTGGCTCGAGGGGGGGAGGGGGTAGCGCAGTTTCTCCACCTCGGGACCCGCAAGGGTCCGTGGCAACTGGGCCTCGAATTGGCACCCCTCTGCCTTTGCTCGTGGCACCCGCCTAGGATGATGGATCGGCCCTGGTTACAACTATTAGCGGTGCCAGCGGCTAGTGTGTACAGTCGTAGTTGTGAAGCACACTGCCGCACTTCACCTGCGCCCCCCTCCCTCCAGAAAATGGTACCGTCCAGGGCATCTGCCCCTTCCGCCCCTGCCTTGTACCGGCCCTGTTCCACATGCCGGTAGAGAGCCGGAATGGCCTTCCGTGAAAAGAAATGGCGTTTTGAAACCTGTCACTGAGGTACAGCACATTCCACAAATTCACAAACGGGGGCAGAGTCTACCAGCTGAAAAGGCAGTAGTTGCAGTGCTAGCAATTTGGCCAAGCTAGCATTTAGACGTTGAGCATGTGGATGGCTGGGACCAAATTTCTTTTTACGGTTCAGCAACTGGGGTAGGGAAATTTGCCTGCTAAAATCAGATGGTGGTGTACTGCTAGCAGATTGGCTGCAAGTACTTGGGACACATATTGCTATACCTTCATTCCTCTCAGTGCAGGTTTTTGAGAGGACTGGAGGTATAGTAGGGTTGGAGATCCCAGATCAGGAGCAAGGAGAAGTCTGCCTTTTTCTATGATGTGGGTCTTTCAAGTGCTGTTGCCAACGGACTGCATGGTAGGTCGTCATATGTCTGGTGAAGCACGCTGTTCTGGCAACGCTTGATCTGATTTAGACATAGGTTGCAAACAGCAACGGTGCGATCTGCTGCACACGTGTCAAAAAAACCCACACCAAGGAACTTTTAAAAGTCAGTGGGGAGTCAGCAGCGCTCTGCACCTACGGAGCTCTGCGCTGTGATGCAATAGAGTGGCTGCCCTTTAGCTGCCCCCTAGAGGACATCCTGCCTCATTGGAGTTGTGCCTCCTCCTCCTCCTCGCTTTCATCCTCTCTTCTCTCAGGCACCCAAGTACAGTCAGTGACCTCATCATCCCCTCCCTCCTCATCACTGGAGCAAACTTGGCAGTATGCTGCAGCTGGGGGAACATGACTGCCAGTTTCTTGTCCTTCTGTGGCTCCCCCTCTCTAGGGTCACGTTACTCCTTTCCTCAACCAGTGGACCAACATCGGAGCCTTCAAATCCCTGAGCATCCTCCAGTAGCATATAACTGACACTGTGATCAAACAATTCTGGGGACTCCTCCTTGCATGATGGTGGGGCTACGGAAGGAGTGATTGTGGACAAGGAGCCAAAGGAATATTCCGCTTTGGCAGCTGCGTTGGAAGGCAAACTACTCTGAGCCTTGGTGACAGAGGATGGATGAGGACGGCTTCATTATCCACTCCACCAACTCTTCTGCATGTTGTGGCTGAATAACACGACCAGCAGCAGAAAAAAAGGACAAGCGTGCCCCATGGCCACCTGCAGAGGATGCACCATGTCCACAGCCACCACTGTTGACTGTAGACACAGAGGATGCTTGCCCTCTTTTAGTGGCCTGTGAGCGGAGCGTTTGCCTCTCCTTGGTGGCCTTCCGGATATATATATATATATATATATATATATATATATATATATATATATTTTTATTAATACACCACCTGAAGTGTATTACAAACTGTATTAAATACTGTGTACACCACCTGCACTTTAATATAAACTGTACAATGGCTGCACTGTATTATATACTGTGTACACCACCTGCACTGTATTAGAAACTGTACAATGGCTGAACTGTATTGTATACTGTGTACACCATCAGAAGTGTAGTAGAAACTGTACACACTGTATTAGATACTGTGTATACCACCTGCACTGTATTAGAAACTGTACACACTGTATTAGATACTGTGTACACCGCCTGCACTTTATTAAAAACTGTACAATGGCTGCACTTTATTATATACTGTGTACACCACCAGAAGTGTATTAGAAACTGTACACACTGTATTAGATACTGTGTACACTGCCTGCACTGTATTAGAAACTGTACAATGGCTGCACTGTATTGTATACTGTGTACACCACCAGAAGTGTATTAGAAACTGTACACACATTATTAGAAACTGTGTACACTGCCTGCACTGTATTAGAAACTATACACCACCGAATGCACTGTAGATATAGGCTACACTGAATGCAGAGTATATATATATATATATATATATATATATTTATATATATATATATATATATACACACTAGACTGACTGTATATATATATATATATATTTATGGTCGGAGCCCTATGTCCGATATGGACATAGATAACACTTAATAATAAAGATAAGACTTACCATCGGAAATAGACCTGGAAGTGTGGACTTACCATATGAAATGGACCTGAAAGTGTGCCTTGGTCTAATGGCCGGTATGCCAAAATAAGGGGGCATACCCTGGTTTTAAGAAATGATTATTCTGTAGAGAGAAATGAGATGAAATGAATGAAATGAAATGAATGCCTTGAAATGGGGATGGGAGGGTGGGTATCGCGCACAGGAAACCGACAAGCACCACAGGTGAGCGGGCTGCTTAAATACCCACCGGGCTCCTCCCATAAATTCAGGCCACCATACTGGCCTTCCTACTTATGGTCGGAGCCCTATGTCCGATATGGACATAGATAACACTTAATAATAAAGATAAGACTTACCATCGGAAATAGACCTGGAAGTGTGGACTTACCATATGAAATGGACCTGAAAGTGTGCCTTGGTCTAATGGCCGGTATGCCAAAATAAGGGGGCAAAAACATTCAGGTAGGGATATAATATATAATTGGTTTTCAGGTATTCATTGAGCCAATTTGGAGAATGCCTGTGCCATCTCTACTTGAGGATTGGGTATATACCGGGCGACGCAGGCTGATTTCCATCTGCCTAGTCTTTTGATGATGTGGTCTGGAACCCCCTGGCGGGTTGCTGCGGAGGCTGCTCCGATGCGGAAGGAGTGTCCGGAGTACTGACTGGGTTTAAGGTGAAGATTGCGGAGAAGTATCCTTATGTGTTTTACAAAGTGACATGCGTTTAAGGGTTTAACTGGGAATGGTAGAAGAGGACTGGTGTCCGATTGTTCAGGCAGGAGTGAGAGGAGACGGTTAAGTACGGTGACTGGACACCAGCTGTTATTGGTTCTGTAGAGGTGAAATGTCCACTCCAGAGCCTGTTTCCTGGGTTTAAGAAACCTCGAGGTGAAGGATGAAATGGTCTTGGTGGCGAAGCAAGTGCCGTCTGCGTAATACTTGGTCTGTGGGGTGGTTATAGGTGAACCCGTAGTAAGCCAACTATATGGCTGCTTGTAGGACCGTGCTGGGCAGGAGACCGAATGGCGAAGTAGCCAGAATAGTCGACATATCCCTGAAGATGGGCTCCGTAATGGGTAAGCGCTTAGTACTAATCACTGGTTGTTGTTTCTGGATGCCCCTTAGGATGGCTCGTATAGCGTGTGATGAGAACAGTGAAGATTTTGTGGGGTCTTCCAGGGTCACGAAATGTTGTATGCCGGCTAGGTATAGCCGAATGGTATTGTAAGATAAGGTCAGCTGAGTGTGGCAGTATGAAATGCAGGCCAATACCTGTTTGACATCTATTGGTCCTTTACGGCAGGATGTGAGAAATTTATTGAACGCCTTTCAAGCTGTCTGGTAGGCTTTGAGTGTGTTATGAGAGAGTGAGTGATTGATGAGCTGCGTTGCTCCTTGTAAATGTTAAACTAGTCCAGGGTCAGTTGTGACCAGGCAGGGATAGGGGCCGACACTGGATCGGCTCCGGGAACCTGTTTGGAAAGGAGGTGTAGTTAGAACGTGACAGTGCGTCAGCAGCTAATTGTGTCTGCCTGGAATAAATGCACAGTGTATGTTAAACTGATGCTGTAAGAACAGTTGTACCAATCTGCGCAGGAAGGACATGACTGCTGGGGAATTGGACCTGCCTTTGTTGATGTCTGCCGTGGCCTGATTGTCGGTGGTGAAGATTACGGTTTGCCCTGTCCAATGGTGACCCCAGAGTTGTGCAGCTGCCACCATGGGGTAGAGTTCGAGGAGGGAAGATGTTTTGAATAAGCCGGGTATCAACAGTATCTGTTGAGGCCAGGGTCCTGAAAACCAATGATGGCCAAAAATTGCAGCGAAACCTGTGGTGGCTGCAGCGTCTGTCACCACCTGGGGTGACAGGGCTGAAACCATGGGTATAATTAGGGATATGCCATTCCGGGAGGACGGAATTCGTCCCACATAGATAGGTCCGCTATTGCTGCGGAGTCTAGATTTAAGATCTGACCGGGGTCTTGTGTTTCTGGCAGGAATCTCAGCAGGCGTGACACGAAGGTGCGGCCTTGTGGAATAATTCGTATGGCGAAATTCAGCATTGCCAGGAGAGATTGCAACTGCTTCTTGGTACACCCCTTGGTGTGGGTGAATTTGTGAAGGACCGCCTTAATGCGGGTTAGTTTGTCGAGGGGGAGACTGGCTTGCATAGCGCAGGTGTCTAAGTTGGCCCCCGAGAAAGGTGATGTTATGTGCTGGCCTTCTACTTTGTGCTTGGTGATGGGAAGATTGGGTTTTCCGAATATCGCTCTGAGTTTGTCGAGGTCTCCTGGGGGCTTGCTGGGAGGTTCCATTAGTAGGAAGTCGTCCAGGTAATGGATGACTTTTGTCACTGAGCCTTGTGTAACAGTATCCAAGCAAGAGACTGAGCGAATGTGTCGAAGAGCCAAGGGCTGCTCTTCGAACCGAACGTCAGTTTTGTGGCCAAATAATATGCCTCCTTCCACTTGATGCCATGCCAGCACCAAAGGGATGGATGGATAGGCAGGAGCTTAAAGGCATCCAAGATGTCGGTTTTGGAAAGCCAGGCACCTGTACCTGCTTTGATGACTGCTTGTATCGGCATGTCTACGGAGGAATATTTTAGGGAGAATTCTTCGGAGGGAATCAGGGAATTGAGACTGGGGATGTGGGAAGAATGAGGCGCAGACAGGCGGTACCCCAAACGTAATTTATTTGTGAATTTGCCCTTGACGAGCCCCAAATAGGGCTGACTCTCCAAGTGCTGAAAGGGGGCTGAGTGAAAGGCCTATAACGTACTCTCGGTCTAGTTCTGTTTGTAAGAGCCGATCTATGGTTTGTTCGTCGATGGCTGCTGAACGAATATTCCCACATTCGTACGTACTGTGAGGTAGTGAAATGAGGCCTGTGTGAAAGCCGACAGAGGGGCCGTGAAGTCTTCGCTGCCGGCCTGTGACATGATTTGATCTGATGAGAATATCCTGTTTTTGAGCTCGTATATTTTTTTTTTTTTTTTTTTTTGTGAGAACGAAATGATTCGAAATGTTTGCCTTGATGTTTGAAATGACTGAACTGCATGACAAAGGTCCGGCCTGGCCGTGTCGTGACTGATGCGACCGTGAACCGGGCCCTGGAGCATGCACTGAAACGAGGCAACAGAAGAAACATTGGTGCACACCGGGACGGATCGGTGCTTGTTTGATGCATCTGGATTCGAATCGGAGCGCAGCATGAAATGAAATGAGAGAAATGTTTACCTTGACCGAGGCTTGAATTGGTTGTGCCGTGTTTTGCGACTGGCAACCGACCGAGCTCTGGTATAGGTATGGATTTTTTTTTTTTTTTTTTCTTTTTTTTTTTTTGAGGAAAATGAAAAGGTGACAATTCGTGAAGGGATTGCTAAGTAACTTGAAGCAATGATTTGTATGATGCTTGCAATCTTGTGACAATGAAATGATTCGAAATGTTTGCTTTGATTGTGAAATGAATGAACTGCATGACAGAGGTGCGGCCTGGTCGTGTCACGATTTGTTCGACCGTGAACCGGGCTCTGGAGCATGTATTGAAATGGGGCAACTGAAAATATTGGTGCTCCTGGGACGAATCGGTGCTTGTTTGATGCATCTGGATTCGAATAGGAGTGCAGTATTAAATGACATGAGAGAAATGATTGTTTTGACCGCGGCTCGAATTGGTTGTGCCGTGTTAGCGACTGGCAACTAACCGAGCTCTGGTATAGGTATGAAATGCGATCGGAACCAGTGATGCATGCCGTGACGAATCGGTGCACCTCAGATGCGACTGGTTTCTAAACGGTGATGCGTTGTGGGAGTGAAATGGTAGAAATTGCATGACAGAGATGTGGATCAATCCCCCGATGTCTGCGATTAGCTATGATCTGGACTCTGGAGCATGTGTCAGAAATGTGGCCAATCCTGGGCACGCCGAGACGAATCGGTGCATTTTCATGCGACTGATTTCATGTCGGAATGTGACACGTGGAAATGAAATGATAACCATGACAGAGGTACAAATGACTGATAACGTAACTCTGGAGCATGTATAGAAATGAGGCCAATCCTGGGGCACGCCGAGACGAATCGGTGCATTTCATGCGACTGAATTCATGTCGGAACGTGATACGTGGAAATGAAATGATAACCATGACAGAGGTACGAATGACTGATAAAACGTAACTCTGGAGCATGTATAGAAATGAGGCCAATCCTGGGGCACGCCGAGACGAATCGGTGCATTTCATGCGACTGAATTCATGTCGGAACGTGATACGTGGAAATGAAATGATAACCATGACAGAGGTACGAATGACTGATAAAACGTAACTCTGGAGCATGTATAGAAATGAGGCCAATCCTGGGGCACGCCGAGACGAATCGGTGCATTTTTCATGCGACTGAATTCATGTCGGGACGTGATACATGGAAATGAAATGATAACCATGACAGAGGTACGAATGACTGATAAAACGTAACTCTGGAGCATGTATAGAAATGAGGCCAATCCTGGGGCACGCCGAGAAGAATCGGTGCATTTCATGCGACTGAATTCATGTCGGAACGTGATACATGGAAATGAAATGATAACCATGACAGAGGTACGAATGACTGATAAAACGTAACTCTGGAGCATGTATAGAAATGAGGCCAATCCTGGGGCACGCCGAGACGAATCGGTGCATTTTTCATGCGACTGAATTCATGTCGGGACGTGATACATGGAAATGAAATGATAACCATGACAGAGGTACAATTGACTGACAATAACGTAACTCTGGAGCATGTATAGAAATGAGGCCGTAATAACTGGGGCACACCGGAACGAATCGGCGCATCTTTGGTGCGACTGGATTCGAATCGGAGCGCGGTAGGTGACTGAAATGAGAAATGATTTGAAAATGTCAGAAATGAGTTCAGAAATGTTTTCAGAAATGAGAAATGATTTGAAATGTCCGAAATGAGTTTAGAAATGTCTCAGAAATGAGAAATGATTGGTATCGAACTAACTTGATTTGATCTTTTACAAAATTGCGACTGGCTATGGCTGTCTACTGATACCGACATGCTAGAAATGAAGCGACGTCAGCGTCGCTGTGCTATCGAATTTGTAACATATCGAAAGTACGAGCGATATACATTGCAGTTTGTGAAATGCGGGTGAAACGAAATTTGAACTCACGGTTTAGTGACATGATATGAAAAACGAAAAGTCCGACGGGACCCTACCTGCGACAGCCAAGCCAGACGCGTGGTACGAACGATACGGATCGGTAAACACTGACACTCTCGAGCACGAAATAGCAAATGCGGGAACTTCGCGAGACAACGATTTACGGACGTTTGGTATTCGGATAGTCGGCCTAGTGACGTAACGTATCGCGCACAGGAAACCGACAAGCACCACAGGTGAGCGGGCTGCTTAAATACCCACCGGGCTCCTCCCATAAATTCAGGCCACCATACTGGCCTTCCTACACATATATATATATATATATATATATATATATATATATATATATATATATATATATATATATATATATATATCTCAAATACACTGCCAATAACTGAATAACCTGCCTACTTAATCTAACTCAAGCTATCTCTTTGTCCACACCAACAACACTACACTGTAAGGAGCCTTATATAGTGTGGGGCGTGGACTTAGTCCCCCTGAGCCATGATTGGCCAAAGGCACCCTGCCTTTGGCCAATTATGGCTTTCTCAGCAGAGCATGCTGTGATTTGCCAAAGCATGCAGGTCAGGTGCATGCTTTGGCCAATCATCATACAGCAATGCACTGCGATCTCGCAGTGCATTATGGGGCTTTCCGCTGCGCTCGAATTTCCCACGAACACCCCATAATGTTCGCTGTTCGGCGAACGTGCGAACACCCGATGTTCGAGTTGAACTTATGTTTGACCCGAACATCAAGCTCATCCCTAATTACTGGTCCAGATAACGAGATGTTTCTTTAAGGCGTTGCCCCTGAGTTGACCCCACTCCCCAGGAACCCTTATCAGCGCTATGCATTTTCCTTCACCAGCAGGTCTCTGTCCCTGACCTACTACTCGCTCCAGGCTCACCTGAATGACACAGGTACCCTATTATATAAGGTCCCACACCAAGATGGCCACCAGAGATATCAGGGGGGTACAGCGTCCAACCAGACAGTTGACCTATCTCTGAGAACCAACAGTCCATGAGGGGATAATAACCCTATCAAACTCAACTCCATCAGTAATAATAGCACAGTGCCACCTACAGCATGGAGGGAAACCTGCACCTGCCTACATGTTGTAAGTAGGCACTGTGCACTGTGGACCTTCATCCTTGAAGGCACAGGGCCATAAACACAGGAGCCACTCGGTACAGTGCTCACCCTCATTGAGCAACAGCCTGCAATAAACTTTGAAAGGCTGCCATGTTCCCTACAGTGGGGCTGGATGCTGCACCTGTCCCTCCTGGGCGCACTGCACCTAGAAGCCTTGTATGCAAAGGGCCTAACAAGGAAAGGAAAATGTCTCCCTCCCAGCATTATGTCTCCTACATATGGTGCATCAAATCAAGGATATCAGCAATACGAATATACACTATAGAAATTCTTTGCTGTAAGTGGTATTTACTGTGCATTTTACTGCCTATTGATCGACTGTGATAGGTGACATTGTTAGATGTTTTTTTTTTTATATATACATGCTTTAATGAATCGTTTAGTCAGTTACATTGCAAAGACTTTTATTGGTTGCCTAGGCAGCATGTGCGCCAGCCGCTAAGTGTCTCATGCTTCTCTAGTTCCTGGGAAAAGGTTTGAATCCTGCTGTGTAACTGGCATTTTGGTAACTGCCTCTGTCTTTGCTGTGGGTTTATTTCAACTGAAAGCTCCACTATCGAAAAAAAAATGTATTCTGGTAATTGTATGAGGTTAATACTTGTAATTAAAGTCTTTAGTATATGAATTCCCTTTTGATTTCATAGGCCTGCATTTTATTTTTCTCCCGATTTACATGCAGACCAAACAGTTCATCATCAAAAGGGACAGTCACAGGGGTCAGGGCAAACCGTAACGGTGCAAAGGGTGCCTAACACAGCTGGCATCTGGAATTGTGTTTCAAAACTAAACTCCAGATGTGGATTTTATTGCATAATTACATTGGGCCAGTTTGGACTAATGTAAGTATGCATATGCCTCACCTGTGGGACCGCTGTCGAAGCTGAGAATCACTGTAGTAGCCACCTCTACTACTACAGTGCCTGCTGAAGTTTCCCAGGTCCAGTGCTGGGTGGCTGCCCTGCTGCATAGCAACCCCAGGGAGCCACTTGCTCGGCACAGGAGCTATTCAAAGAATGCTATTTATCTCAGTGAATGCAAGGCATTGTCTGATTGGAGGAGATGGAAAGGTGGGTCAGTGATGTCACAATCTCTTCCTCGTCCAATCAGAAAACACTTTGCATTCATTGAGGAAAAAAGCAAGGTGTTCTGTGAAGGGAGCCTGTGCTAAGAAAGTGGCCCCCATGTGTTCACTATGCTCCAGGACAACCTCTTATCATGGGACACGGAAGACAACGACAATCACTGTAGTAGCGGTGACTACTATAGTGGATCTCCTCTTCCACAGCAGCCCCACAGGTATGGCACATGCATACTCACAAGCTGGACCAATGTAACTGAGCAATAAAAACTATATCTGGAGTTCAGCTTTGATTTGTTTGCTGCTTAATTAAAAGGTATCTAAACCCAAAAATAAAAATGCAGTGAAGGTCAAAGGAAAAAACTATACCCTAAAAGAATTCTACAACTGTTCAACTGACTTCGTTATATACTGCCTCACCTGCCCCTGTGGCCTAATATATGTCGGCAGAACCATCAGAGCCCTAAGGGCCCGCTTTGGGGAGCACCAGCGCTTTATCGAAAAAGGCCGTGACCACCACAGCGTCCCTAAACACTTCCTGACTCACCACGGCCGATCTACAGCTGGCCTCAGTGTGTGGGTCATTGAATCTATCCCGGCCAAATACCCTGCCGCTGAGCGGTATAAACGTCTTTGCCAGCAAGAAACTTACTGGATCTACTCTTTGGGCACTTTAGCACCTGGGGGGTTGAACGAGGATATTGAGGTGCACACACTACTTTAAGCCACCCCGTTTCCTCATGAGACCACCCCTACAGATGTAACCTTGCTGCAATATATATATCTTTAAGAACCCTGCACAGATACGTGCTTCCCTGTTTCTTGTGTTTTCCCAATACGCATGCTTTATCCATGTCCACTTCTTATACCATAATTTTTTCATCATTTTTTTGCCTTTCTCTACTTATTTTTTATTTTTATGTATGTATGTATGTGTATGTGTATATATATATATATATATATATATATATATATATATATATATATATATATATGTATGTGTGTATATGCGTATGTATGTGTGTGTGTGTGTGTGTGTATATATATATATATATATATATATATTTATATATATATATATATATATATTTTTTTTTTTTTATACTTATACTTTTATACTTTAAGCCCGGGTTCACACCTATGCGAATTGGATGCGGCTTACACCGCATCTAATTCGCAGGACATTTTAAAATACATTCATATGAATGCATCTGGTTTACATATGTGCGTTGCATTCGCACTGCGCATTGCACAAGAAACGTGTGCGTTTTTTGGGCATTGCAGTGCGAACTGCAAGCCTATTATCTCCTATGGGAACGCATCTGATTCGCAGATGCATTGCATTCTGAACAAGGATTTTCTACTTCTCCTCACTACACCTCCCCCTCTCCCCCCCCTCTCCCTCCCCCTCTCCCTGCTCACTGATCCTGAGCTAAAACGCAATGATTCCTTTGAACAGGAGTTTTTTATCTCCCCAGTGAAACCTGAGCTCAATTCGCACCGCACATGTGTGAAACCAGGCTTATACTTACCTCCATCTTTTGCCCCCATTGTTACTCCCATTTTTACTATTGTTAAATATTATTGTCTCCATGTTTACTACCATGCACTTCTTCATATATATGTTTCCATGACACTGACTATTATATAACCTCCTGTTTTTTTTCTCTGTATATATTGTTACCTTGTAGTTCCCCTCCCGCCCACAGGTGGCACTGTGCTTTCTTGTGATAGACGCTGGGACCTGTTATCCCACAGCGCTGCCATATAAAAGCACATTGCAGACACCTCCCTATTAGGCCTATTGAAGGAGCAGTGGCTCCGAGTGCGTAGCCTTCTCTCAACCTCTCTGCTAGCCCTCCTCCCAGGACGATCCCTCCCCTGGATACCGAACCCGGAAGCAGACGGACGACCTGTGACGTCATGCACGCTTCACGCCGGCCCCTAGTCTCTTCCTGATGGCCACAGAAGGAGCTCCCGGCTGGTAATCCACCTTCTGCAGCCCAGCATCCCTGCAGCGTCACCACCACAGGATCAGAGGGAACACCGAGGACCACATACCTATACAGATGAGCCTTTTATATGTTTTTATCCTGTAAGTGTGTTTTTACCTGGTGTCATTAAACATCATTTGTTAATACTACACTCAGGTGGCGCTTCCTTCTCTACCCCTCTCTCATCCATCACAGAGCCAGCTCTCTGAGGAAACAGCAGCCGCCTAGCCTACCAGCCTATTTTAACCATTACATTACCGGTTACCACTTAACCCTTGAACTTCCAGCCTGTCCCCTATGGACTAAGTTGCTCAGCCTTTTATATCTCCTGTTATATATGGACTTGTGTGTTTGCGCTTACAGTTACCAATACTCTGTCTCTCCTGTGAAGAAAGCAGTTTTATACATACTTGTTCATCGTCCAGTTTGCAGAAGATTCTGAGTGTGTGAAATAATTTGTCCCCTGCAGCTTGCTATGGTTCCTCCCAGCGACCCCTATGTCACTACTGTGTCCTGCTGGATCAGCAGGAGGAACCACAGCGGCCAGCCATCCAGATAGCAAGGGTAACTTGCCACAAATTTGTGGCAGTGTTGAATTGTAAGTCTGTTAACTTGCTGCACATTTTCACTGGCAAGTTGCAGTGGTGAGTCTACAGAAAGAGCTCTGCAAGCCTATAGCATGAAAATTCAGTCACAGTGCCCCCTGTGGTGGGATGACTATTGCACAACATAACTGAACCAGAACTTGCAGCAGACTTGTAGAATGTTTGCAAAGAAAGTTGATCTGGAGTCATGCAATGGGGATTTGCTGCAATTGTGCAACAAAATTGTGAAGCCTGGCAAGTCTAGCAATAGCTTAGCAAGTCATTTTCAAACTTGCAGCACAATAACTTGCTATCTGGGCAGGGACTAATTATTTGATACCCTAAAGGAGTCAAGTAGGATTGGTGGATAGGATAGGACAGCTTCAGAAAACTGTTAAATGGACAACTAAGTATAAAAGAAGCCTTCTTCACAGGTTATCGCTGATGTAATTTTTTAACCCCTCAGCCCTGGCGCCTCCCGGCCCTTTAAGGGGTTTCAGATGCCGGGAGGCGAAGTCGGGGTTTATGATCATGTGACCCCCGAGATTGTCTGTTACAGCAGTCACATGATCGGAAAGCTCACAATCTCAAGTAGCGATCCGGAGCTTTTCCGCTAGTTGCTGGTACCTGTGATGGGCGCTCGCTCTTGGCACAGCTGTGTTTACATTTTGGTGCGCAAATAACCCCCCTGACAGGGTTTCTTTAAAAGAACACAAAAGTTTTCTTATAAACTGGATTACCTTCCTTGTAACAGCAATAGAACATTTTAAATACAAACATAAAATGCCCCTTCCTGTGAGAATGTTAGAGTGGTTGTAAAGGCACAAGGTTTTTTACCTTCATGCATTCTATGTGTAGCACCCTCTACATAGGTAGTTGCTAGATTGTTTTTTTTTTTTGTGAGCATAGGCAAATTTAAGCAGGCCTTTTTTGGTTTGTGTGGGCTGGGAGTGGCTTAGAGTTAGCAGCTGGTGATTCACAGGCAGCATCACTAAGACCTCCCTTTTCTTTCTAGAGCCTTCTGGAAGGTACTGGAGAGAGAGAAGGAAAGGTGGAGCTGCCTGGGGTGTGTTAAGGAGCCCTGACCAATCCCTCAACCTAGATTGGCAGAGGGCAGGCCTCCTTAATTACCTAGAGTCAGCCCAGCTGGGAAGGAGTTGTCGGGTGGAAGAACTGAGGATGGAGTATTAGGCTGTCGGGGGCCTTTGAAGGAGCTTGCCAGTCTGGGGGGGGTAACCTTGGGCCTAGGCTCAGGTGCAGGACGGAGCCCTCCAGGAAAACGTGGCGGCTCTGAACAGGAGGCACAGGAGGAGCATGAGAGGAGGTGGGAGCCGGGAGGTGGCAACAGGCCTGCACTAAAGCACTTCATTGGTTCTGTGAGAGTGAGAGCCCCTGTCTCAGGGAAAATGAGTTTAAAATGGACACTCAAAGAGTCAGTTTGAGAAGCTCCAGCAGAAGCTTTGTGAGCAGAGAAAGTTATGTTTTACGTTTTCTCTGGATTTGGTAAGTCTGGATCGGGGCTGGAGACTTGAAGACTCCAAAGATCATTGGGTGGGATGGAGTCTTCAGTCTTGTGTCCAGGTTTTCCAGAAATTCTGCAGGTTGTGTGCGTGTGTCCAGGTGCACACATTTGTTATAAGGCAGATTAGAGCACAGCTCAAAGAGGTGGGATAGGAGTTGGTGTTGGAGCAGTTGCTGGAGCCAGGAGGGACGTGTGCTCCTGTTTAGGAACCCAGGCAATATCCTCGAGACAGTACTCTATGTGGGAGAGGTTGCAGGTCAGTGGACTGAGAGAGTTGGGCCTGCTGACAAAGTCAGGGAGATCATAGCTGAGACAACTGGAAGAAGGAGTCCTGGGGACCAGAGGGGACCGTGAGTCTTGGAGGAGCGTAAAAAGTCTGGAGTGTCAGGAGAACCCCTTCTTAGAGGTCAGGAGTGGGCCTGCGGAGCTTTGTACTGCGACCAAGGCTGAGTGAGCCTTGAGAGCCAGGTGGCTTGGCATTTTTGTTTTGTTGTATTTTTTCTGAAGAAGAACCCCTTTGTGGGCAACCTATGCATGTATGAATTTAATTTTTGTTACTTTTAATAAAAGTGGGCTACCATGTCCTAAAGCCTGAAGTTCCTGTGAACTCACTGAAAATGCATCTACCACTGAGCTAAACATCCCCCATATTATAGTTCCTACGATGCCCGCGGTCCCAGCAGCCAACACAGTGAGACGCCGGGAGGGATTGTGGGACCTGCACTGCATATTGCCGGGGATGAATATGCAGCACAGGTTCGACAACTGACAGGAGGACTGAGGACTCCAGCTGCGGGCTGGAAAAAATGGCCTGGGGCACCGGATGTGGCCAGTGGGCTGTACTTTGGAGACCCCTGTCCTAGAAGAAAACTTAAAAAAGATCTTGAGCCTCTAGTCCTAAACATGTGTGCCTTTAAAGTGATACTAAACACACAATGTTTAATTTACATTGTCCCTTCTATTTCTTTATGTGGATGATGGCACTGTAATTATTTTAATAAAAAAAACATCAAAGTACCTTTTTCCTAATTGATATACCACTGTCACATGACCCAGCTCTTTCCCAGCCTGTCTGCAAGGAAACATAAGCAAGAGAAGCTTCTAGTCCTCTGTTGCTGGTCACATGTTCAAAATGAAAAAAAAAACAGACTTTGGAATACAGAGTAAAAAATAAATAAATAATATCAATAAACTGTTTTAAATTGTCATACAAATATGTATTTGAAATCAAATCTTTATCATTTTTTGGAAATAACATGGTGTGGGCGGATTTCTGCCAGTCACAGGCTGTGTCACACCCTCCAGGCTGTGTCTTAGAATAGGAGGGAGGTGAAGCCTCTATCAATCTACATATAGTATCCTGCACCAATTGTGTATAGATGGTTAGTGGGCATGGAGGAGGATGGAGGGAGTGGGCTGTCTTTTACCACTCTATAGTCACATGGGCTGCTGAGATGTGATAGCGAGGAAATGCTCAGCATAGAAACTCACTGAAAACTGAGCATGTGCAGAGTTGCCACCATAGCTGCAAAATCCCTGGCTAAATTGGGGACATGAACAGAAGGGGGAAATAGAGAACAGCAGGATCAACTAGAATTTTTGCAGAATACAGAAAATTAATCTCATAGTGACTGAGTGAGTATGAACAGCATGTAATACACCATTTTTTGATAGTCAGTAGGGTCCCACTTTATTTATTTTAAGTTGAAGAAAGGTGGTCTTCAGCAAAATCTCAGATGTCATTCCATCTTGGAGTTGAGGACTGACCAGAAAGTTATACCGCGTACACACGATCAGAAATGCTGCCAGCAAAACTCAGATGAGAGCTTTTTGTCAGAAAATGCGACCGTGTGTATGCTCCATCGGTCTTTAGCTGGCGGAATTCCAGCCAGCAAAAGATTAAGAGCATGTTCTCTATTTTTCGGTCGGGAAAAGCTCCTATCCGAAAATGCGTTTGTCTGGATGCAATTCGGTCGCGCAAAAAATCACACATGCTCGGAAACAATTTGACGCATGCTCGGAAGCATTGAACTTCATTTTCTCGGCTCGTCGTAGTGTTGCACGTCAAAGCATTTTTGACAGTCAAAAGTTCAGAGAACTTTTGTGTGACTGTGTGTATGCAAGGCAAGCTTGAGCGGAATTCCGTTGGAAAAACCATCCAAGTTTTTTCTGACGGAAATTCCGATCGTGTGTACGCGGCATTAGAGTTATCCAGCACTTTGTCAACCTCTAATCATTTCCAGTCCAAACAGACAATATGGCCTAAAAACCTTGTGCTTAACTTGCTGTAGTAGAGTCCACTTGAACATCTGGAGATGGCCCCATCAAACCTGCTTTCTTGGAAGTCCATATTCCACTGCCAATTATCATTACCATTGCCAAGAAGGCTAAGGAAATCCAAGCACTCTTTTGCCATGAACCATATCTGAAAATTATTCTGCACAGCATGCTTCCCAAGACTACACCTCAGTTCCTGCCAAGCATCACCTCTCGCAAGAAGACAGCATCCTAACTTATTTATTTCCTAATCCAAACAAGAATATCATTCCCTTCTGTTATAAGCAGCAGAATCTTCAGTTGTCTCTGGATGTTTGAGCCAATTCCACCAGGGCATCAGCCACCTCTTAGGAAGAAAGGATGCATATAGTAATCTATGTTCTGACTGGCCCACTGGAGCACCAGAGTATGTGGCCCAAAAATTAAATAAAATGTGTCTGTCATTTCTACAATATACTTGCCAATGTCATGCCTGCCTCTGTGCTGAGCATTTCACCCCCACGGGTCCCAGCCACATCATTCCTGTCAATAAGTACTGTGCACATCAACTTCAGTAATGCCTAGTACACACGACAAGAAAATCGGACGAAAAATACCACTTTTGAAGAGATTGTGCCATAATCTGATCGTTAGTGCACAGCTTTCGACAGCCGATCATGACAGTTCATGCGAAATTATCTGAAAGGACAAACACAAAAAATGTTCTCGTACGTTACCAGAACAAACGATTTTCATTTAATCAGTACAGTATAATGCCCCGTACACACGGTCGGACTTTGTTCGGACATTCCGACAACAAAATCCTAGGATTTTTTCCGACGGATGTTGGCTCAAACTTGTCTTGCATACACACGGTCACACAAAGTTGTCAGAAAATCCGATCGTTCTAAACGCGGTGACGTAAAACACATACGTCGGGACTATAAACGGGGCAGTGGCCAATAGCTTTCATCTCTTTATTTATTCTGAGCATGCGTGGCACTTTGTCCGTCGGATTTGTGTACACACGATTGGAATTTCCGACAACGGATTTTGTTGTCGGAAAATTTTATCTCCTGCTCTCCAACTTTGTGTGTCGGAAAATCCGATGGAAAATGTCCGATGGAGCCCACACACGGTCGGAATTTCCGACAACACGCTCCGATCGGACATTTTCCATTGGAAAATCCGACCGTGTGTACGGGGCATAAGTCCGAGCGACCAAGACCGCTCATACTAGGAAACTAAAGAATACATTACAATACAATACAATACATCACTTACGAAGTTGTATTCTGTCGTACAAGCATTTTCATAATTTTAGTAACCTCTTCATTTTCGATATGAGACTAGCATGTAAAAAAAAATAAAATAAACGGATGTCTGATATTCTCATTGTGTGTTCAAGGCTTAAGTGTTTTGTCACAATTAAGTTGATTGATGGCTGCATCCTGCCCTCCCTCTTTTGCTGTTTTGTTGTGTGCATTAAAAGGCAGTGACATAACTACATACCGTATTTATTGGCGTATAACACGCACTTTTTTCCCCTTAAAATCAGGAGAAAGTCGTGAGTGCGTGTTATATGCCGATCCCCGCTAATTGTGAGCTATCGGCGGCGATCATAGCGAGTAGTTTTAAATATGGCGCCGTGGAGTTCGGAGGGACTCAGCGGAGCTGAACGAGCGCCGCCGAAATCACAGAGCCGAGATACACATAGTGGAGTGTATTCGGCTCTTTTGCCGAATACACCGCTCACAGTCACGCCCAGTCCCGCCATTGGACCTATGTTATGTCCATCATAGGGCGGGACTGTGAGCGGCGCCGAAAAGAGCTGAATACACTCGACTATGTGTATCTCGGCGGCGTTCGTTCAGTTCCGCCGGCGCCGAGTCCCTCCGAACTCCGCGGCGCCATATTTAAAACTACATGCATGTGTATGGCGGCGGCGGCAGGCGTTAGGCATGGACACTGGGGACAAGGCTGCACTGGGGACAAGGCTGCACTAGGGACAAGGCTGCACTGGGGACAAGGCTGCACTGGGAACAAGGCTGCACTGGGAACAAGGCTGCACTGAGGCAAGGCTGCACTGAGGCAAGGCTGCACTGAGGCAAGGCTGCACTGGGGCAAGGCTGCACTGGGGCAAGGCTGCACTGGGGCAAGGCTGCACTGGGGCAAGGCTGCACTGACAAGACTGCACTGGGGCAAGGCTGCACTGGGGCAAGGCTGCACTGACAAGACTGCACTGGGGCAAAGCTGCACTGACAAGGCTGCACTGACAAGGCTGCACTGGGGCAAAGCTGCACTGACAAGACTGCACTGACAAGGCTGCACTGGGGCAAAGCTGCACTGACAAGGCTGCACTGGGGCAAAGCTGCACTGACAAGGCTGCACTGACACTAACAAGGCTGCAGATGAACACTGATGAGGCTGCATTAATGGGCATTTTAATGTAAGTTTCTTTTCCTTAAACTTCCCTCCTAAAAGTTTTTTTCCTTAAAATTCTCTCCTAAACTTGGGGTGCGTGTTATACGCCGGCGCGTGTTATACGCCAATAAATACGGTACTTAAGGATTAAGGATCAATGTCCTGACGTCAGACCACCTGACTTCTCCCTCCCATCAGCACCCTTCATCACCTGGAAAAAAAGGCCAATCTAGACAGGTGTGCTCTGGAAGCTGCTAGAGACCATGCTGCTGAGCTGGCTGGCTGTGTGGGCTGAATGACCAGGAAGGAAGAGACACATGGCGTGGCAGTAGACAGCCATCTTCTTTAGGAAGTGAACCAGAAAAGCCTAAAGCTGACATCTCAAGTCTCCCGGAAGGTGCGGGAGACTCCCGCATTTCTGCGGTGGCTCCTGCACACACGCAAGCGCCTCCCGATCTCCTGGGAATGATTGATGCGGCGGCTGTCCCTCCTGCTGCGCACCGATCATCCCCAGCTTCTCTGTATACTCCTCCCACGTCCCCCTCCGTGTCCTTCTCTGCCCCCCCTTGTCCCCCGCAACCGGCTCCCCTCCTCTCCTCTTCCGCCAGCTACGGGGGGAACTAGTAATAGGACACAGTGAGCGAGATTGCTTCTGTGTTCTGTGATTACTGAGCAGAGTAAACTGTGAGCAGAGTAAACTGTATTTACTCTGCTCAGTGTATGAATGGACAGGAGCCTCTGTCTCCTGTTCATTCATATTTAGTGCTGAGAAAGGGACTGGGGAATCTGTGTCCTCAGTTCCTTTGTCTGTCTCAAAGGGGAGATGTCAGGGGTCTGTTTAGACCCCTGACATCTCACCAAAAACCCCCAAAAATAAAAACTAAAATATTGTAAAAAAATTCTAAAAAGTGAAAAAGTGTAAAAAAATTAAAAAAGCATTGTGAAAAAAAATGAAAAACAAATTAAAATGTAAAAAATTCAATTATTAAAAGTAAAAAAACTACTGACACCGTCCTTAAAAAAAACAATATCCCTGGCACAGTACGATTGGTACAATTTATTTTGCAATCACTTTCCTCTAGGAAGGGGATTGTGGGATTCAGGAAGAGACATGTATCGCTGGCAGTGTCCATCTGTAGGAATTTAAAGAGGAAGTAAACCATGATGGGTTTTACTTCCTCTTTTTCCTCCTGCAAAGTAAAAGCATAATGGACTAGTGTAGCGCTGGTAGATTTGCGATCTACCATATGTTAGGTAAATTTAGTAACTTGTTCGTTAAGAAGGTTAGATTTGCCTCTGTTCCAGCTTGGCTGACATTGTGTGTGTTTCCATACTGACCGGTGGGTGTCGCTGTTATCACTGGTCGGTGTTGGAAAGGCAATGTGTCGAAGCGCATGGATGCTCTTCTGTCCCGGAGATAACTAGGTGGAGGTGGTCCTCCGAGATGCATTCTGGGCAAGGGTATTTATGGGACAGACACCATATTGTGGGGTTCGTTTTACAGCCACCTGCTGGCCCTCCTGGCTGACAGGTATGCGTTAGAGAGCAATCTCGTGGTCCTCCGTTCCGGAGGCCCACGCCGCTGCGGCGCAGGGGTGGACCCAGAAGCTTGTCTGGGGTCTACCACAGCAGCCGAGGAATGGTCCTGAGCTGTCTATCCAGAGTGAAGAAGCTGGACAACCGAGGAGATCCCAGGGGAGGACCCGTCATGGAAGGATCACGCAGAGTGCTGGTCTGGAGAGGGGCCTGGTGACTCGGTTGGAGGACGTATCCTAAAAGTAACTATACAGCATAGTGTTGCCAGGTTGGCTTAAAGGTTCAAGCACTGTGACTGACGTTCATTGCAGAAAGACCAATACATCCTGTGGCAGAGGATCGTACAGGTTTATCCCAAACAAGTCTGTGGCAGAGACTTTTGTTCGTGCTACGTACTGGCTGCTAGGCAAGTGAGAGAGGCCTATCCAGGCGAGTTAAGAGTGTGTCCCACGAGGGGAGCGCATTCTATTGTAATATCCAAATTCTACCAGGACATTTGTCAAGAATCTTACAAGAAGATATTTGAGTTTCTTCTGCAGTTTCCCTTCTGCCTCTTTCCTGCTACTTCCTTAGTAAATCATTTAATAAAGCATTGAAAATGTACTCAAGTGTTGGTGCGTGTATTGTCCGGAGGTAAACTCAACGGAACCCTAGACCCGGTGCCAGTGAAACAGAGGGAAGGAGAGTGAAGGTAACAGGCCCGCTTAAACCAGCAGCTCCACCGAGAGTTATTGCTACACTAGTATGCATCGCATACTAGCCCATTATGTTGCACTCACCTGCAAACGAAGCCCGCGATGTCCCCGAGGTCCCCACTGGTGGCCACTTCCATCTGCACCCTTCTTCCTTCCGGGGCCGTAGACTCCGGCTCTGTGACTGGTCAGAGTCACATGTGTGCGGGAGCCAACGGTCACAGCATGGGCCCTTTAGAAACGGCATGATCGTGCCCTTTCTTCAGTGCGCATGCACCGATGACGAAGCGTATATGGTAAATATCTCCTAAACCGTGCAAGTTTAGGAGATATTTCCAGTACCTACAGGTAAGCCTTATTATAGTCTTACCTGTAGGTAAAAGTGATGTGTAAGGGTATACAACCACTTTAAGTAGAAGGAACCTGGTTTCTATTACACTCTGCCTGGCAGTGAAAGCACCTGTCTGATTTAACTGAAGGCTACCAACACCATTAGGCCCCTTTCACACGATCGGACCGTTCAGGTCCGCCTGTCAGTTTTGACGGCGGACCTGAACGGGCGCTCCATGTTAGTCTATGGAGCGTCGGAAGTCAGCGGAGACATGTCCGCTGACATCCGACCCCGTCCGATCCGCTAAAAGCAGACGGATGGCTCTACGTCCAGGTCCGTCGCTGGCGGATCGGATCGGGTGAGATCAGATGAAAACAGACATGCTGTCTGTTTTCATCCGATCCCTTCATAGGCGGCAGCGGCGCCTGACAAGCCCCTCCCCGCTCAGTGAGCAGAGAGGGACCTGTCATCCGCCGACTCAGCGGAGATCAATGGACAGATCTCCCGCTGAGCCGGCGGACCGAGGCGGGCTCCGTAGAAATGGAGTCCGCCTCATGTGAAAGGGGGCTTAGAGTCCTTGCTGTCTACCAAGCCTCTG
Organism: Aquarana catesbeiana; assembly: GCF_042186555.1. NCBI lineage: Eukaryota > Metazoa > Chordata > Amphibia > Anura > Ranidae > Aquarana > Aquarana catesbeiana. Next base: position 657,863,249 of record NC_133327.1, read on the forward strand.
TGGATGTACTTTGTTCATTGCATTACAGGAGATCAACAAGTGCACCACCCTATAGTCATCCAAAGTCTTAAAGGGCCCCATCTGTGTTCAGGACTTTAGTCACTTACAAGTGGATTCAGGTTGGGGGTTGATTCAGTGCACTGGGTAAGGTATTGCATTTGAACACGTGCTGCTGGGACTGTGGTGCTGGGGTGAAGAAGGGAGAGAACTGACATGCAAAACACGGTCATTCCTCTACCCTCCTCCTGCCTGGACTCATATAGCCCAATTTAAGTAGAGTTGGCAGATAATTCATAGAAGTAACATCCTACTTTGACCTGTTATTCTCGTGTGTTTACCTCTGCTCTCAGGGTCATTTCACTTAAAGGAGTCCCCTGAAAGCAGACAGATTTGATCTTGCCGTATTTCTTCAGTACTTTTGTTCTTTGTTCTATTAAAACACATCTGTTTTACTGCTCAATACTACTGTGACTATTGTTCCATTCTTCTTTAAGCAAGTACACAGTAAAGTCACTCACTGTGTTCACTATAACCTGTGTCCTTTTACTGTGTTATCTATACTACATTACTGCCAGGTGTGCCAGTGGGGTTGGGTCTGTTCATGGGGTTGAAGAGGCAGAGTAAGGAACCAACAATATTCAAGCAGCTCTTGTGGGGGTAGCGCTACATAAAGCTTTCTAGAAAATCCTAGAACACAGGCATTTTAGATTTGGATGCCTGGGATAACTAGCGTAACCTACTAGCCGAATATGCAATTTACAATCACAGGCACAAAGGATAGCCTGTACAGCATGTGACCTGGAGCATAGAGCTCCACCTGCTGACTAAAAACAAATGAAACTACCATTTGCAATGTTGCATGTTCACAGGACTAAAATTAAACTTTTGTAAGTCTTGTTGTGAGGCCACAAATAAACATACTGTAACATAGTTACATAGTTACATAGTTAGTCAGGCTGGAAAAAGAACAAGTCCAAGTTCAACCAAAAGAAAAAAAAAAATACAATCCCATATACACAAACCTATACCCACAATTGATCCAGAGGAAGGCAAAAAAACCCCAGCAAAGAAAGATCGAATTTGCTGCAGTAGGGGAAAATTCGTTCCTGATCCCCCAAGAGGCAATTGGATTTTCCCTGGATGAACTTTACCTATAAATGTTAGTACACAGTTATATTGTGTACATTTAGGAAAGAATGCAGGCCTTTTTTAAAGCAATCGACTGAGCTTGCCAGAACCACCTCTGGAGGGAGTCTATTCCACATTTTCATAGCTCAGTTCACACTGAGGCAGCACGACTTGCAGCGCGACTGCCTCAGACGACTTGAACACGACTGCAGCGGCGACTTGCAAAACGACTTCCATATAGAAGTCAATGCATGTCACCTCAAGTCGCCCCCAAAGTAGTACAGGAACCTTTTTCTAAGTCGGAACGACTTGCGTCGCTCCGATTAGAATGGTTCCATTGTACAGAACGGGACGCAACTTGTCAGGCGGCTAAGTCGCCTGACAAGTCGTCCTAGTGTGAACCGACTCTGACCGTGAAGAAACCTTTCCATATTTGGAGATGAAATCTTTTTTTCTCTAGACGTAAAGAGTGCCCCCTTGTCCTCTGTGATGACCTTGACCAGGCATTTTTTTTGCGATACTGCACTGCGTCGCTTTAACTGGCAATTGCACAGTCATGCGATGCTGTACCCAAATAAAATTTATGTCCTTTTTTCCCCACAAATATCGCTTTCTTTTGGTGGTATTTGATCACCTCTGTGGTTTTTATTTTTTGCGCTATAAACGAGAGAAGAGCGACAATTTTGAAAAAAACACAATGGGGGTTATTTACGAAAGGCAAATCCACTTTGCACTGCAAGTGCACTTGGAAGTGCAGTTGCTTTAAATCTGAGGGGTAGATCTGAAATGAGGGGAAGCTCTGCTTATTTTATTATCCAATCCTGTGCAAGCTAAAATGCTGTTTTTTATTTTCCTTGCATGTCCCCCTCGGATCTACAGCGACTGTACTTCCAAGTGCACTTGTAGTGCAAAGTGGATTTGCCTTTAGTAAATAATCCCAAATATATTTTACTTTTTGCTATAATAAATATCCCAAATTAAAAAAAAAATTTAAAAAGTTTTCCTTAGTTTAGGCCGATACGTATTCTTCTACATATTTTTGTTAAAAAGAATCGCAATAAGCGTATATTGATTGGTTTGTGCAAAAGTTACAGCGTCTACAAAACAGGGAATAGATTAATGGCATTTCTATTATTATTTTTTTTTTTTACTAGTAATGGGGACACTTTTGACACATTTTTTGGGACCATTGACAATTATACAGCAATCAGTGCTATAAAAATGCACTGATTACTATATAAAGGTCACTGGCAGGGAAGGGTTTAACACTAGGGGGCTATCAAGGGGTTAACTGTGTTCCCTAGTGTGTGTTCTAACTGTAGTGGGATGACTAGGGGAGGAGAGAGATCGGTGTTCATACTTGGTATGAACACATGATCTGTCACCTCTCCCCTGAGAGAACCGGGATCTGTGTGTTTAAACACACAGATCCCAGTTCTTGCTCTGTCACGATCGATCGTGGGTGCCCGGCGGTCATCACACCCGCCGGGCACTTGCGCTGCACCCCCTAGTGGTCAAAAGGCGAACTGACGTACAGTTACGTTGTTTCGCCCAGGGGAGCCAACCTGCCTCAGTACAACTGCGGCGGCTGGTCGGGAAGGGGTTAAAATGAATAACTCAACACCAAGTTCACGATATGGACTACTTATGCATTTGTATATGTTGATCATATCCCCCTTTAATCTCCTCTTCTCAAGAGGGAATAGATTCAGTTCCTCTAATCTTTCCTCATAGCTGTGCTCCTCCATGCCTCTTATCAGTTTGGTTGCTCTTCTCTGCACTTTCTCCAGTTCCCCGATATCCTTTTTGAGAATTGCTGCCCAAAACTAAACTGCATAATCCGTGTGAGGTCTTACTAATGATTTGTATGGGGCAAAATAATATCTCTCTCTCTGGAGTCCATACCTCTCTTAATACAAGAAAGGATTTTGCTCGCTTTGGAAAATGCAGCTTGGCATTGCATGCTATTATTGACCTTATGATCTACCAAAACCCCCAGATCCTTCTCCACTATGGATCCCCCCCGGTTGTACTCCCCCTAGTATGTATGATACATGCATATTCTTAGCCCCCAAGTGCATAACTTTACATTTATCAACATTAAACCTCATTTGCCACATACAGTCATGGCCAAAAATATTGGCACTCCTGCATTTCTGTCAGAAAATGCACCACTTCACCCAGAAATTGATGGAATTACAAATGTTTAGGCATTCTCATGTTTATTTCTTTTGTTTGTATTGGTATGACACAAAAAAGTAGAGAAACAAAAAGCCAAATCTGACACATTCCACGCAAAACTCCAAAAATGGACTTGACAAAATTATTGCCACCTTCTGAAAATTTTAAGAAATAATTGTATTCCAAGTTTGTGATGATCCTGTAATTTGTAATTAAACTCACCTGTATCTATTAACAGGTGCTGACAATATAGAAATCACACTGGCAGCCAGTTAAAATGGTGAAAAATGGACTCAACCTTTCTGCTGTGTGCCACACGGAGCATGGAGAAAAGAAAGAGCAGCAAAGAATTGTCTGTGGATTTGAGAACAAAACTTGTGGAAAAGCATGGACAATCTCAAGGTTGCAAGTCCATCTCCAAAGATATTAATGTTCCTGTGTCCACTGTGTGCAACATTGTCAAGAAGTTTACAGCCCATGGCACTTTAGCTAATCTCCCTAGGCGAGGACAAATGAGAAAAATTGATCAAAGATCGCAACAAAGGATTTTTCGAATGGTTGATGAAGAACCTCAATCAACTTCCAGACAAATTCAAGCTGACCTTCAGGCACAGGGTATAACTGTGTCAACTCACACTATATGTCACCATCTGAATGAAAAGGGACACAATGTTAGGAGACCCAGGAGGACCCCACTACTGACACAGAAACATAAAAAAACCAGACTGAAGTTTGCTAAAACTTACCTGAGGAAGACAAAAGCCTTTTGGGAGAATGTGCTGCGGACAGGCAAAACAAAAATTACAGCTTTTTGGTAAAGCCTATAACTCTACTGTCTTCAGAAGAAAAAATGAGGCCTTTAAAGAAAAGAATACAGTCCCTACAGTCAAACATAGTCGGGGTTCACTAATGTTTTGGGGTTGCTTTGCTGTTTCAGGCACTGGATGTCTTGACTGTGTGCATGGCATTATGAAATCTGAAGACTACCAAAGAATTCTGGGGTGCAATGTAGGGCCCAGTGTCAGAAAGCTGGGCCTCCATCAGAGGTTATGGGTCTTACAGCAGGGCAATGACCCAAAGCACACCTCAAAAAACACCCAGAAATGGTTTAAGACAAAGCGCTGGAGAGTACTGAACTGGCCAGCAATGAGTCCAGATCTATATTCCGTAGAGCACCTGTTTAGAGATCTCAAAACAGCAGTTGGGAACAGGAACCCTGCCAATCTAAGAGAACTGGAGCAGTTGGCGAAAGAAGAGTGGACCAAAATTCCAGTAGAGAGGTGTAAGAAACTCTCTGTTGGTTACAGGAAGTGATTGATTTCAGTTATTTTTTCCAAGGGGTGTGCTACCAAATATTAAATTGAGGGTGCCAATAATGCTGTCCAGTCCATTTTTGGAGTTTTGCGTGGATTGTGTCAGATTTGGCTTGTTTCTCCACTTTTTGTGTCATACCAATACAAACAAAAGAAATAAACTCGAGAATGCCTAAGCATATGTAATTGCAACAATTGTCTGAGCGAAGTGGTGCATTATCTGACAGAAATGCAAGGGTGCCAACATTTTTGGCCATGACTGTAGTTGCCCAAGGTCAGCTTGTAAATTGGAGACATCCTGTAAGGACGTTACGAGTGAATGCAGTTTAATAGGACTAGTAAAGCTGCAATATGTAACATTTTAACAAAACCAATATATAGAAATGAACAGGGCATTTAAGGATGACCCAGCAGTATTACACTAAAGACCATAAAGAATACTTTAAATATAAAAAATAAACATTTTGTTAACAAAGACATTGATTAAAAACATTACCTATCAATATAAAAATCAGAAGGTATAATGGCAAGAATCCGCTGGAAAATGTCAACTTGTTTTGCGGTCTTATCCCGCTTCTTCAGAACATATATAGGAAATATTTTTTTTTGCAATATTTTGGATGTTTTGGATGTTTGTGTTTTTGTGTTGTTTATTTGTTTTGTTCTGTTTTTTTTTTTTTTGTACATATGGTCCTTTTGTGGGGTAGGTGGACTGCTATTTTTTATATATACTCATATTTTGAGTATTCTGTTTGTATCACACTATATATCTGCAGTTATATGATGTATTCATTCAATAGTATATGTTTAATAGATGAAACTCACCAGTATATGGCATTTCATTCTTTGAGGAAATCTGATGTCCTGAAGGAGTGGCATAAGATCGCGAAACACGTTGACATTTTCTAGTGGATTCTTGCCATTATAACTTCTGATTTTTATATTGTTATGTAATGTTTTTAATTGATGTCTTTGTTAATAAAAAAATATTTTTTATATTTAAAGTATTCTTTATGGTCTCTAGTATAATACTGTTTGGTCATCCTTAAACACCCTGTTCGTTTCTATATATTGGTTCTATTCCCTTGTTGTGGGCGGGTGACTTGCCAGTATTTAGGCTGGTATAGCATAGGGTCATTACCATTTCTCATGTTACAACCAAAAACGTAAATGTATTTTATTGGGATTTTATGTGATAGACCAACAATAAGTGGCACGTAATTGTGAACTGTAAGGAAAATGATAAATGGTTTTCCAAATTTTTTACAAATATAGTATCTCACAAAAGTGAGTACATCCCTCACATTTTTATAAATATTTTATTATATCTTTTCACGTGACAACACTGAAGAAATGACACTTTGGTACAATGTAAAGTAGTGAGTGTACAGCTTGTATAACAGTGTAAATTTGCTGTCCCCTCAAAATACCTTCACACAGCCATTAATGTCTAAACCGCTGGCAACAAAAGTGAGTACACACCTAAGTGAAAATGTCCAAATTGGGCCCAATTAGACATTTTCCCTCCCCGGTGTCATGTGACTCGTTATTGTTACAAGTTCTCAGGTGTGAATGGGGAGCAGGTGTGTTCAATTTGGTTTTATCGCTCTCACTCTCTCACACTGATCACTGGAAGTTCAACATGGCACCTCATGGCAAAGAACTCTCTGAGGATCTAAAAAAAAAAAAAGAATTGTTGCTCTACATAAAGATGGCCTAGGCTATAAGAAGATTCCCAAGACCCTGAAACTGACCTGCAGCACGGTGGCCAAGACCATACAGTGGTTTAACAGGACAGGAGAAATAGACGTATGTGTGCTGCCAGCATTGCTGCAGAGGTTGAAGGAGTGGGGAGTCAGCCTGTCAGTGCTCAGACCATACGCTGCACACTGCATCAAATTTTTCTGCATGGTTGTCATCCCAGAAGGAAGCCTCTTCTAAATATGATGCACAAGAAATCCCGCAAACAGTTTGCTGAAGACAAGCAGACTAAGGACATGGATTACTGGAACCATGTCCTGTGGTCTGATGAGACCAAGATAAATTTATTTGGTTAAGATGGTGTCAAGCTTGTGTGGCAGCAACCAGGTGAGGAGTACAAAGACAAGTGTGTTTTGCCTACAGTCAAGTATGGTGGTCGGAGTTTCATGGTCTGGGGCTGCATGAGTGCTGCCGGCACTGGGGAGCTACAGTTCATTGAGGGAACCATGAATGCCAACATGTACTGTGACATACTGAAGCAGAGCATGATCCCCTCCCTTCAGAGACTGGGCCGCAGGGCAGTATTCCAACATGATAACAACCCCAAACACACCTCCAAGACCACCACTGCCTTGCTAAAGAAGCTGAGGGTAAAGGTGATGGACTGGCCAAGTATGTCTCCAGACCTAAACCCTATTGAGCATCTGTGGGGCATCCTCAAACGGAAGGTGGAGGAGCACAAGGTCTCTAACATCCACCAGCTCTGTGATGTCGTCATGGAGGAGGGGAAGAGGACTCCAGTGGCTACCTGTGAAGCTCTGGTGAACTCCATGCCCAAGAGGGTTAAGACAGTGCTGGAAAATAATGGTGGCCACACAAAATATTGACACTTTGGGCCCAATTTGGACATTTTCACTTAGGGGTGTACTCACTTTTATTGCTAGCAGTTTAGACATTAAAGGCTGTGTGTAGAGTCATTTTGAGGGGACGGCAAATTTATACAAGCTGTCCACTCACTACTTTCACATTGTAGCAAAGTGTAATTTCTTCAGTGTTGTCACATGAGAAGATATAATAAAATATTTACAAAAATGTGAGGGGTGTACTCACTTTTGTGAGATACTATAAATATGTGAAAAGTGTGGCGTGCATTTGTATTCATACCCCTTTACTCTGATACCCCTAACTGAAATCTAGTGGAACCAATTGCCTTCAGAAATCACCTGATTAGTAAATAGAGTCCACCTGTGTTTAATTTAATCTGAGTATAAATACAGCTGTTCTGTGAAGCCCTCAGAGGTTTGTTATAGAACCTTAGTGAACAAACAGCATGAAGGACAAGGAACACACCAGACAGGTCAGGGATAAAGTTGTGGAAAAGTTTAAATCAGGGTTAGGTTATAAAAAAATATCCCAAGCTTTGAACATCTCACGGAGCACTGTTCAATCCATCATCCAAAAATGGAAAGAGAATGGCACAACTGCAAACCGACCAAGACATGGCCGTCCACCTAAACTGACAGGCCGGGCAAGGAGAGCATTAATCAGAGAAACAGCCAAGAGGCCCATGGTAACTCTGGAGGAGCTGCAGAGATCCACAGCTCAGGTGGGAGAATCTGTCCACAGGACAACTATGAGTCGTGCCCTCCACAAATCTGGCCATTAAAGAAGAGTGGCAAGAAGAAAGCCATTGTTGAAAGAAAGCCATAAGAAGTCCTGTTTGCAGTTTGCGAGAAACAATGTGAGGGACACAGCAAACATGTGGAAGAAGGTGTTTTGGTCAGATGAGACCAAAATTTAACTTTTTTTAACACTAATGCCCCGTACACACGGTCGGATTTTCCGACGGAAAATGTGTGATAGGACCTTGTTGTCGGAAATTCCGACCGTGTGTAGGCTCCATCACACATTTTCCATCGGATTTTCCGACACACAAAGTTTGAGAGCAGGCTATAATATTTTCCGACAACAAAATCCATTGTCGGAATTTCCGATCGTGTGTACACAAATCCGACACACAAAGTGCCACGCATGCTCAGAATAAATAAAGAGATGAAAGCTATTGGCCACTGCCCCGTTTATAGTCCCGACGTACGTGTTTTACGTCACCACGTTCAGAATGATCGGATTTTCCGACAACTTTGTGTGACCGTGTGTATTCAAGACAAGTTTGAGCCAACATCCGTCGGAAAAAATCCTAGGATTTTGTTGTCGGAATGTCCGATCAAAGTCCGACCGTGTGTACAAGGCATATGTGTGGTAGAAAACTAACATTGTACATCACCCTGAACGCACCATCCCCACTGTGAAACATGGTAACCAGCGGGGATCGTTAAGCTCCCGATGCATACTTGTGATCGGGAGCTTTTCAATCATGTGACGTCTGTGACAGCCAATCACAGAGGTCACAGTGACTTATGTGCCACTTTGTGTTGGTCTATCACATAAAATCCCAATAAAACACATTTACATTTATGGTTGTAACATGACAATGTGGAAAATTTCAAGGGGTACGAATACTTTTTTAAGGTCCTGTATTTGCTGTTAGCATTACTTGCTGTTTTGAATTTTACACATTTTGTAGATTTTAAACATATTTTCCTTTAACTAAAAAATATTTTTATTAAAAGAAGTTTTATTTCTTTTTACTGTATATTTGAAATTTATTTTTCACAATACACAATAATAATTATGTAACTGCTAACTAGTAGCAGGAAAGAGCTCTGAAAATTCGCATGTCAGAAATTGTAAGAGACAGGTTGTGATGTGACCTGAAAACTCAAAGCTATTTCTTCCCTCAAAGTGACAGCAGAATTATATAATACAACAACTATAACTTCTTAATTCCTAAACAGAAAAAAATGAACTCCAGGTAAAAAACTAAATACACAGTTGAGATATTATACATAATTGTTTCACTTGCCAAGGATTTGTTGTTGCGCTCAGCCATGCTTGCAATCCAGGCTCCCCTACCAGCCAACACAGCCAGGTCAGAGAACGTACTATTATCTACTGCAGTTAAACAATACTGTTTGGTCCAGGACACACCCTCAGTCCATCTCTGTCCTATGAGAGTGCCTCAGTGACCAGTAATGGCACACTTATTGGATAGTGGAATGGCTGTAGGCATGGTTAGGTTAGCCATGAAGCAAAGCAAGAGTCAGGAGCCACAAGCAAACTGAAACTAGATCAAGGAAGACCAGAGATGGTGATTTTCTGGTTAGTAAAGGCAAAAGCAGGCATCTTGTAGTTTACTTTTTAAAATAAATCTGCATTTGGTCCATGCAGGGAAAAGCAACAGGCTCACTTCATGCAGGTTCCACCAACTGCAAAAACGTGATTTCCTTTTGTTCCCCAGCTGATCCAATCAGATCCAGGGAAAAGTGTCGGCACTTGACTCACTTTCAGACATGTATACTAACCCAGCCATGTTCCTTTATTGACCCCTTGCTGAATCATCCCTGCTTGTCTAAGCTCTGGTGTTGACAGATGTTGAAGTGTAGACAAGTGCATGTCATAGTTATATAGTTACATAGTTACATAGTAGGTGAGGTTGAAAAAAGACACAAGTCCATTAAGTCCAACCTATGTGTGTGATTATGTGTCAGTATTACATTGTATATCCCTGTATGTTGTGGTCATTCAGGTGCTTATCTAATAGTTTTTTTAAACTATCAATGTCCCCCGCTGAGACCACCACCTGTGGAAGGGAATTCCATATCCTTGCCGCTCTTATGCCGCGTACACACGGTCGGGCTTTTCGTCTACAAAAGTCTGACGGACGCCGACGGACTAAAGCTGGCTGACAATCCGATCGTGAGTGGGCTTCCCCGGACTTTCAGCGAACTTTCAGCAGACTTTTTCAGCCACAAATCTGACGGACTTTAGATTTGAAACATGCTTCAAATCTTTACGTCGTAACTACGCTGGACCCAGAAATCCGCTCGTCTGTGTGCTAGTCCGACGGACAAAAACCCACGCTAGGGCAGCTATTGGCTACTGGCTATCAACTTCCATATTTTAGTCCGGTGTACGTCATCACGTACAAATCCGTCTGACTTTTGTGTGATCGTATGTAGGCAAGTCCGGTCGTAAGAAAGTCTGCCGCAAGTCCGCCAAAAGTCCGACAAAAGTCCGTTGAAAGTCTGTCGGACAGGCTGTCAGACTTTTGTAGACGAAAAGTCCGACCGTGTGTACGCGGCATTACAGTAAAGAACCCTCTATACAGTTTAAGGTTAAACCTCTTTTCTTCTAATGTTAGTGAGTGGCCACATGTCTTATTAAACTCCCTTCCGTGAAAAAGTTTTATCCCTATTGTGGGGTCATCAGTACAGTATTTGTAAATTGAAATCATATCCCCTCTCAAGCTTTTCTTCTACAGAGAGAGTAAGTTCAGTGCTCACAACCTTTCCTCATAACTAATGTCATAAAAAACTTGTCCTCTGCACTGGGCTCCCGGTGGCCATTTTAGGGGAGACTGTGTCTGATTGTACACAGCTCTCTCCCAAGATTTGGGCAGCCATATTGGACCCAGGAAGTCTATATATTCAGTGCCTTGAAAAAGTATTCATACCCCTTGGAATGTTCCACATTTTGTCATGTTACAGCCAAAAACGCAAATTTGTTTTATTGGGATTTTATGTGATAGACCAACACAAAGTGGCACATAATTGTGAAGTAGAAGGAAAATGATAAATGTTTTTCAAAAATGTTTACAAATAAATATGTGAAAAGTATGGCGTGCAATTGTATTCAGCCCCTTTTACTCTGATACCCCTAACTAAAATCTAGTGGAACCAATTGCCTTCAGAAGTCACCTAATGAGTAAATAGGGTCCACCTGTGTGTAATTTAATCTTAGTATAAATATAGCTGTTCTGTGAAGCCCTCAGAAGTATGTTAGCGAGCCTCAGTGAATAAACAGGATGAAGGCCAAGGAACACACCAGATCATACCGGTCAGGGATAACGCTGTGGAGACGTTTAAAGCAGCGTTAGGTTATAAAAAAATATCCCAAGCTTTGAACATCTTATGAAGCACTGTTCAATTTATCATCCAAAAAATTAAAGAGCATGGCACAACTGCAAACCTACCAAGAGATAGCCATCCACCTAAACTGACAGGCTGGGCAAGGAGAGCATTAATCAGAGAAGCAGCCAAGAGGCCCATGGTAACTCTGGAGGAGCTGCAGAGATCCACAGCTCAGGTGGGAGAATCTGTCCACAGGACAACTATTAGTCGTACACTCCACAAATCTGGCTTTTATGGAAGAGTGGCAAGAAGAAAGCCATTGTTGAAAGAAAGCCATAAGAAGTCCTGTTTGCAGTTTGTGAGAAGCCACGTGGGGGACACAGCAAACATGTGGAAGAAGGTGCTCTGGTCAGATGAGACCAAAATTTTACTTTTTGGCCTAAAAGCAAAACGCTATGTGTGGCAGAAAACTAATACTGCACATCACCCTGAACACACCATCTCCACTGTGAAATATGGTGGTGGCAGCATCATATTGTGGGGATGCTTTTCTTCAAGGGACAGGGAAGCTGGTCAGAGGTGATGGGAAGATGGATAGAGCCAAATACAGAGCAATTTTAGAAAAAAACCTGTAGAGTCTGCAAAAGACTTGAAACTGGGGCGAAGGTTCACCTTTCAGCAGGACAACGACCCTAAACATACAGCCAGGGCTACAATGGACTGGTTTAGATCAAAGAATATTATTTTTTTTAGAATGGCTCAGTCAAAGTCCAGCCCTAAATCCAATTGGGAATCTGTGGCAAGACTTGAAAATTTAATTTAATTGAATTGAAAAAAGATTTGCAGCTGTAATTGCAGCGAAAGGTGGTTCTACAAAGTATTGACTTAGGGGGGCTGAATACAAATGCACCCCACACTTTTCAGATATTTATTTGTAAAAAATGTTGAAAACCATTTATCATTTTCCTTCCACTTCACATTTATGTGCCACTTTGTGTTGGTCTGTCATATAAAATCCCAATAAAATACATTTACGTTTTTGGTGGTAACATGACAAAATCTGGAAAACTTTCAAGGGGTATCAAAAGTTTTTCAAGGGACTGTATATAGCCCAAGCTAGGTCATTTTGGTATTCCCTGCAGTGTCAGAGTACCTGAATAGGGACAGGCACATGCTGGCTAAAGATAGGTCTAGTGCAGTAAAAGGTTCCTGAGGAGCAGGGACAAAATAGGGATGGTCCAGAACACCCCTGGAATACTTGTGAGTTTGGGAAAGGACCCTGTTAACCAGCATGCTTTTGGAATAGTGCACTCCTGCATCCTACATTGCCAGCACAGCACCCAATCTGGAGGCCCACTATAAGCCTACCCGTTTGTGGACAACCCTGCTGCATGTAGGTCTGCATCTTTGCACTGTCTCACTATGGCACTGTACCGTAATAGTGCCATACTGTCTATACATAAGCTTTGCGATAACCACCTTAATTACTGCCACCCAGTTAACCAGCCTTGTGCCATTTGCTCCCCCTTCCCCAGAAGCCTTGGGAAGGTTTCGACAGTGCTGGGAGTTGGTGAGGGCTCGTGGCTGTGTCTCTTTAGGTTGTAAATGGATTACAGTATGACTTTAAGAAATGCCAGTGATCAGCACTAAATCCATATTGGCTTTGAGTCAACTGAAAGAACACTTGAGAAGGGCTCTTATCGTTTCTCCCAATTAGTAGCACTTTTTAGACAAGAATTCCTGGCACATATTTGAGGTTAAAAATAATCCTGTGGCATGAACTATTATCTGTGATTTCACCAGCCAGCAGAATGTTATCATGGCACTTAGACTGTGGCACATTCTCTCAAACACCGGAAAAAAAAAAAAGACGATCCCTTTTTTAATCTGTTAATAAGACCTATACAGGAAATATGTGCAGGATTGCGTTACTTCGCCGGGTTTGGGATCTATCTTAATAATAGAAAATGAATGTTTGGAGCTTAGATTACATTCTTTCTGTCAGAATGTTTTCACTGCTTACCAGGTCAACTGCAGTTCAAGCTTTACAAATAGGATGGAGGTGGCTGCGTAGCATCGAGCACATTAGTAATTCCTAACACCGGCAATCTGCAGCCTGGAAGACATCGGCAATCGGCGGCGGGCCAAAAACCTTCCATGTCTTTGTCTTAATTAAATAATGAAAGCTGAAAGACCCACAGAGCGTTACTAAGTGAGGTGAGCAATGGAGGAATTCATGGCTTTATGCCTTGCCTGAACTGAAGGAGTCTCGCAATCAATTACTGCCAGATTTTAAAGAGGCGCTTTTATCCATGAAAACAGATAAAATTTGATGTATACATTTTACGAAGGATGCGCTACCACATCTTCATTCCATTTTTGTAAAGATCTGTATTCACTTTGTAGAACCACCTTTCGCTGCGATTACAGCTGCAAGCCTTTTTGGGGATGTCTCTACCAGCTTTGCACATCTAGAGAGTGACAATTTTTGCCCATTCTTCTTTGCAAAATAGCTCAAGCTCTGTCAGATTGGATGGAGAGCATCTGTGAACAGCAATTTTCATATCTTGCCACAGATTCTCAATTGGATTTAGGTCTGGACTTTGACTGGGCCATTCTAACACATGAATATGCTTTGATCTAAACCATTCCATTGTAGCTCTGGCTGTATGTTTAGGGTCGTTGTCCTGCTGGAAGGTGAACCTCTGCCCCAGTCTCAAGTCTTTTGCAGACTCTAACAGGTTTTCTTCTAAGATTGCCCTGTATTTGGCTCCTTCCATCTTCCCATCAACTCTGATCAGCTTCCCTGTCCCTGCTGAAGAAAAGCATCCCCACCACATGATGCTGCCACCACCATGTTTCTATTATATATTATTATATTGGTGCGAGTGTATACCTTGGTATATTTCGTACTCACTTTCTTCTAAGATTGCCCTGTATTTGGCTCCATCCAATCAACTCTGATCAGCTTCCCTGTCCCTGCTGAAGAAAAGCATCCTCACAACATGATGTTCAGGGTGATGTGCAGTGTTAGTTTTCCGCCACACATAGCGTTTTGCTTTTAGGCCATAAAGTTCAATTTTGGTCTCATCTGACCAGAGCACCTTCTTCCACATGTTTGCTGTGTCCCCCACATGGCTTCTCACAAACTGCAAACAGGAATTCTTACGGCTTTCTTTCAACAATGGCTTTTTTCTTGTCACTCTTCCATAAAGGCCAGATTTGTGGAGTGCACCAGTAATAGTTGTCCTGTGGACAGATTCTCCCAACTAAGCTGTGGATCTCTGCAGCTCCTCCAGAGTTACCATGGGCCTCTTGGCTGCTTCTCTGATTAATGCTCTCCTTGCCCGGCCTGTCATTTTAGGTGGATGTCCATGTCTTGTTAGATTTGCAGTTGTGCCATACTCTTTCCATTTTCAAATGATGCATTGAACAGTGGTCCATAAGATGTTCAAAGTTTAGGATATTTTTTCATAAAATAACCCTGCCTTAAACATCTCCACAACAACTATCCCTGACCTATCTGGTGTGTTTCTTGACCTTCATGATGCTGTTTGTTCACTAAGGTTCTCTAACAAACCTCTGAGGGCGTCACAGAACAGATGTATTTATACTGAGAGCTCCAGCCCCCCCCCCTCCAAAAATTAAAAGTCAGCAGCTACTTACTTCTGACTGTAGCCTCTGACTTTTGATATTAGGACACCTACCTGTCCAGGGATCCCGCGATGTCGGCACCCCAGCTGATTTTTCAATCGGCCCTCGGGTGCTGCCACCGCCATTTTTTGTAAGGCAAACAGGCAGTGAAGCCTTGTGGCTTCACAGCTGGTTCCCTACTGCACATGCGCGAAGCACGCCACGCTTTTTTAATGGCCATGTGACGGTGGAAGGAGTAGGGAGGTGGGGGGCCAAACTTCCAGGCAATCTTGCCATCCCGGAAGTGGAGACTTGTGGAAGTCAAAAACAGGTATCTCTCCCCCCTCCCCCCCAAAAGGTGTCAAATTTGGCAGCGGGGGGGAGGAACAAGCGGAGCTTCCCATTTTGGGTGGAGCTCCACTTTAAATTACACACAGATGTATTAGGTGACTTCTGAAGGCAATTGGTTCCACTAGATTTTAGTTAGGTGTATCAGAGTAAAGGGGGTTGAATACAAATGCACGCTACACTTTTCACATATTTATTTGTAAATGATTTGGAAAAACCATTTATCATTTTCTTTCTACTTCACAATTATGTGCCACTTTGTGTTGTTCTATGACATAAAATCCCAATAAAATACATTTACATTTTTGGTTGTAACATGACAAAATGTGGAACATTTTAAGGGGTATGAATACTTTTTCAAGGCACTGTACTTGTATTAAAAGGGGAACTGGTTGCAGGGCTTATTATTGATTTGAGTGTCCATTGAGGCAACTGGGTGCAGGGGCGTGATGGCAGCGCTGATCCTGGACGGTTGCTATGGACAACGGCACTTGGTAACAAGCTTGGATTTGGTTGCTATGGGCAACAACATGTGGCAAAAGTCATTTTTGAAGACAAACACACGGTCCTTTCCTTGTTATACTTGGCAAAACAGGCAATGTCTCCCCTTGGCTTTTTACAGTTGCTAGGGGCGACGTCCAGCAGGTTAACCATGCAGGCGGATCTCGTGGGACTTCCAAATGTAGTGCTTGGTTGTTACTAGTATCTAACATCCACCATGTCATCCTGCTGCCAGACCTCCATATATCACTTCTGAGACAATCAACAGTCATTTGCGTTGTTTTGGTTTGTTTATTGAGGGATATAACTTGGTCAGGGGAAAGGAAATATGGGATGCCCATAGAACAATTGCTTTGCCATCATATTTAAGAATTATTTATTTATTTATTTATTTATTTCAGGTACTTATATAGCGCCGTCAATTACGCAGCGCTTTACATATACATTTTACATTCACATCAGTCCCTACCCTCAAGGAGCTTACAATCTAAGGTCCCTAACTCACATTCATACATACTAGGGACAATTTAGACAGGATCCAATTAACCTACCAGCATGTCTTTGGAGTAAGAATTAGAATGAAGCATGAGACTTGAAGTACTGATGTACACATAATATCTACAGTCACTTCCCCTGCATAACACCATGCAGACTATTTCTCCTCCTCGGCATATCTCCTGCAGACTGTTGCTCCCAGGACTTTCACCCTCCTGCACAAACTTCCACTGTAGATCATTACTTTTCCTGTCACATCATCCTCTTTTGACAAAAGAGACCACTCTGAACAGTCCCAGTTGCTGTCTAGAATTAGTTTCACTGTTACTAGGCCAGAAGTCTGCAGTACCTCTCCCTGGCGGCCTAGTAATTAAGTAGCATGTGCTGATTGATGGACTACTGTTCCCAGATAGTCCGGCCTGCAAATCCTGTGCCCTCAGGCCACAGCGATTTGACACTCTCCCCACAGTCTCTCCTCTGGCCTCGCACCCAGATCCCCTGGCATGCCTCATCCAGAAATCTACTGTGGCCCACTCACCGGCCTTCTCCTGCCCTGAGTCCATGATGGAGAACTTTAACTGGATGCACGTTCTGACAGCTTCTCCTGCCCCTCTGTTCCAGAATACTTCATCAATGACTGTGTAAAGATGAAGCTCCCTCCCAGCTCTCCCACAGATGGGGATGGGGCCCCTGCTGCTGCCTAGTACTCCATTCTCCAAGTCTCCTGGCCGACAACTCCTCCCCTGCGGGCAGTTACCTCAGCTTATATGGGAGGCCTGCTCCCTGCCAATTCCAGTTGGGGATTGGTCGGTGCTACTCACATGAGCTGCCTGCCACTCCAGTCCTAGGCCCTGCCCCTCTTCCAGAACATTCTCCCTGGAAGCAAGGGAGGCACACCAGAACTAAAGCACAGGTGGTCACACCCACTGCTGCACTAACCACTCCCTGCCCCCCAGAAAAAAACAAGCAGGCCTAGCCTGAAACAGTCCAATCTTGTGGATGGAAATCAACAATAAAAAAAACAATGTAGTGACTAGAAATATAGATTTAAATGCACAGTACCATGATAGGATCAGCAATATAAGCTTATTGGGGAAAACACAATAGTTCAGTGCAAAGATGTGCACAAAAATTTGGTGGTGATTTGATCAAGTACAGTGCTCCGCACCCCTGTGAAAGGGACACTCACCGGAAAAGCTGGTTGCTGTTACAGCAGCAAACACACACTCAGTTAAGGACAATAATTAACAAATGAATTACAAACCGCGTCCCGTTAAAGTGCAAGTGCAAATATCACACACTAGTGTAAAATAAAATATAAATTGTGTCAATGATGATACTCATAGATAGCTTTCGACTGGGTGAAGTCAGCAAACAATCAAACATCAAAAATTAAAAGATCAAAATCAAATGAAAACAACAGTTCAAAATATGAAAAATTCAAAACAAATTCAAAAATACATTTTAAAAAAATGTTCAAATGGTGTAGAAATGAAACTTCTGGATAAATCCTCCTGGAGTTCAGCAAAACATCAGGAAACAGTAATCCACCACCATCACCGGCCACACAGCCTACTCACCAGATTGTGGTGACTCCCATGACAGGAGTCAAAAATGCTTCAAGGACAGCCAGAGAAGCTTCACACGATCATGGCTTGGTTCAGGTGCTGGAACTCAGGTAACACTGTAGCTGCTTGGATGCATGCAAATGGACTCCCGAATAGAGATGGGTGATTACAGACCATTAGTGCCATGAATGGGGAGAAAATGAATGGAGAATGGAATCGTGAAGTAAGCCAAAAATTTATTGGACAGGCTAAAAACAAGCTAAAACCGCATCGACCCATGTGGGTTTGTGCGGACAAAACAAAACAAACTGCGTAATGAACGGAAGTGGCGTGTCACGTTCGGTAAGTCCGACCGGTTTCGTCAGTGCGTTCTGACGTCACTCAGTTAAGATCAGCCATCTGTTGTGGGGAAGGCTGTTCAGCAACTCGCACCATCCAGATGTAGCTGTAGTAAATAAAGCTCACTGGGAGCCAGATTAAGTCTCCATAGTGCAGTATCTATTGGAATTGTATGTTAAAAGCCTAAATAAAATGAATCATAAAAACATATGTAGCACCTTAATTTTTAGGCAGGGTTGCTCCTACATTTACCTGGCAGGTGTAGTTACTTTGGCTCATTGTAAGGGATCAATTGAGTTCACCCTAAGTCTGGAGATGCTGCACTTCTCTCTTCCGCCACTGGGTGGCCGGGTGACTGATGACATAAAGAAGGGCAAATCAAGTACAGATTAGAAGTATATGGGGTATCTCAGCCAATGGGCAGGGGTTTTCTTAAATCATGCATATGCTGAAAATGTACTGACAAAATCTGAATGGGATTACATATGAACCCCTTTGAAATGTATAAATATGTGGCGCTACCTCATCAAAGCTAAAATAGCAAATATAAAACAATATATAATAAAAAAAAAAATAAAAAAAAATGAACCTTCCAAATAGCTAATAAAAAACAGTATCAGTGATTACATAAATCCATGTGCGAATCAAAAAATAATAACGTGAGTAATTTAAATAACTAAATAGTGACAGAAAATAAATCCAAATGACTAAGGACGATAATCCTTTTTCTAACGTGTAATGATAAAATAAATGGCAATAAATCACCAAATCAATAAAAAAGTGCAATGTGCATTGAAACAAAGATACAGAGGACTCTTAACCACTTACCGACCGCCTCCTGTACATATACGTCAGCACTTTGAAGATGGATATCTCGGTAACGGCAGCAGCTGCTGCCACAACCGAGGTATCCATCCTTACAGGAGCCGGTTCTGTGTACGATAATGGTGGTCTCTGCGGCAGGTTCGCAGCGAGATCACTGTTATCGGCGGCGGGAGAGGTGCCACCCCGCTCTCCTGCGCCCTCCGCCGCATACCGGAGCCGTCGGTAGCGGCAGAGGCGATTGGGACCTTTTTGTGCCTGGGTATGGAGACGAGTGAGGATGTAAGATGGCCGCCACCCGTCTCCATACCATTGGACGGCTGAAGCGACATCATTACGTCAGCTCCGCCCACTTTTCTTAAAGGGACATTTTTGCATTTTAGTCCAAATATGAGATCTGAGGACTTTTTGACCCCAGATCTCATATTTAAGAGGACCTGTCATGCTTTTTTCTATTACAAGGGATTCCTTATAATAGGAATAAAAGTGACACCATTTTTTTTTTAAAGCAGTATAAAAATAAATAAAATATTGTAAAATAAATAATAAAAAAAAAAAAAAAAAATCTTTAAACCACCCCCCGTCCTGATGAGCTCGCGCACAGAAGCAAACGCATACGCGAGTAGCGCTCCTCTGTAGCTCAAAACATGCAACCTGTAGAATTTTTTAAACATCGCCTATGGAGATTTTTAAGGGTAAAAGTTTGACGCCATTCCACGAGCGGGCGCAATTTTGAAGCGTGACATGTTGGGTATGAATTTACTTGGCGTAACATTATATTTCACAATATAAAAAAAATTGGGCTAACTGTTGTCTTATTTTTTTATTCAAAAAAGTGATTTTTTTCCAAAAAAAGTGCGCTTATAAGACCGCTGCGCAAATACGGTGCAAAAAAAAGTATTTCAATGACCGCCATTTTATTCTCTAGGGTGTTAGAAAAAAACAATATATAATGTTTGGGGGTTCTAAGTAATTTTCTAGCAAAAAAAACAGTTTTAAACATGTAAACACCTAAAATCCAAAACGAGGCTAGTCCTTAAGTGGTAATGTAAAAAAGGCCAAATCCAATAAAACTAACATGGATAAGTTAAAGTCACAATACTGTGCATAAAATCAATCCAAGTGACTAAAACCAATAATCCTTTTACTGGCGTGTGATAATTCAAGTGAATGGCAATAAATTGCTGAAAAAGTGCAACGTGCATGAGAACAAAATAATAATGTGACAGTGAATAAAGTAAAAAGCTAAAGGCAATAAGACTAATATGACTAAATCAAAATCACAATACTGTGCATAAAAGTGCAAAGTGCGTGTAACACAATTATAAGTAGATATCTAATCCTAATACACAAGACATCCAAAATAATATATAAGGCAATAACGTTTACAGCCTAAAAGTGCTCGTGCAGTAATAGCAATAAATGTGAAGATAATATAAATGAACCAAATAAAATGTCCTGGTGATCACAAAGAATTAAGAAAGGAAGGTGCATGCGACTTCAGATTCAGCACGGAATAAGTTTTCTGAAAAAAGATGAGGAAGTGCTTTGATGAGGTAGCGCCACATATTTATATATTTCAGTTTGACCTTGAGCTTCGTACTCTCTTTTATGTTGGCAGCTTCTGCTGTCTGTTAGAGGCTTAGGTTTTGCGCACTAGATGCTCTGTCTGTTCGGTGGTTATACGAACCCCTTTGCCACGAATGCCCACATTCTATTTCCTACCGAAGTTACATAAGAGCATGCGCAGGCCTTTGGGGAGGCCCATCATATTGGACAATGGCTCTATCACTGAAAGGCTAAGTGGACTCCTAGATTGACACCTGCGCCCCTATGTAATTAATTTACCAAGCTACATACATGATACCATGCAATTACTGCAAAATATTGATGTATTCCCCCTGCGTCAGTCTTGATGGCTATAGACGTGGAGGCTTTGTACAGTTCAATCCCACACGATAAGGGGCTGGCTTGTATCAAGCATATTATTTTTCAGAACAGTTGTTTTGAGAGGAAGACTAATGACTTTCTTGTGAGTGCCTTGGAATTCATGCTTCATCATAATTATTTTACCTTCAGTGGTTCCCATTTCTTCCAGGTACAGGGTGTCGCGATTGTGCCCCGTCATACGCCAAACTGTACCTGGGGGAATGGGAAGTATGATCAACCAATCAGAGGAAATGGTTCCCTTCATGAGTAATATTGTCGTATGGTATAGATATATCGACGACATTTTCCTCGTGTGGGATGGACCTATGGACCAATTACAATTTTTTCTTCACAAACTTAATCAGAACAATTTCAATGTAATTTTCACTATGACTTGGGGCAACTTCTCTATTACCTTCCTTGATGTGATCATTCACAAGGATGATAAAGGTCTACTCAGCAGTAGCCTATATAGGAAACCAATTCTATATTACACGCCAGTAGCTTTCCATCCATGGGTGTTAATTTCGTCCATCCCCTACAGTTAGTACCTGAGGATCAGGAGGAACTGCTCAGATAATGAAGTGTTTAGGAGAGAGGCTGGTTTACTCAGAGGAAGGCTTCTGGCAAGAGGCTATTCGAACACTTGCCTAAAGAAAGCTTTTATAAGGGCCTGTATTAGAACTCGTAGCGATCTGCTCTATAATTCCCTCCTTTAAAACATGAATCCTATTTCCATCATAACTAAATTCTCAAACCAGTACAAGACAATCAAGCGTATTGTTGAAAAATACTGTCATGTCCTGGACCTACCATAGGTCCCTTTGTGCCAGATACTCCCACCTTTACCTTCAGATGAGCTAGATCCCTCCGAGACCAGCTGGTGTCGATTGAATTCAGGGTAGATGGACGGAGAGATCCCTGTAAACGGACAGGAACTTTTATCCGTGGTGGATGTCATTACCGTCAGTTCCTCAACACATCAAAAAATATTTTATTATTGAATGGTGAGCGCTATAGACCACAACATTATGTTAACTGGCAAGCGCCCGGTGTGGTGCATCTCCTCCTTTGTCACTGTGCATGCTTTTACGTGGGCAAGACGATACAACAGTTCCGGTGAAGAGCTTATCGCCACATGAGGGCATGTAATCCACGTCTCCCACTTGGCAGACATGTTACCTGACATACACAATGGATTTTTTCCCAGAATCTCCTTCCTAATCCTCGACCGCATACATTCAAGTATGCGTGGAGGGGATTGGAATAAGATTCTATTGCAACACCAACAAAGGTGGATTTTCCGTCTAAACGCCACCAATGTGAATGGGAACCACCTGATCCGATTTGATTAATGATTGGCTGTATGGGACAATAAACTGTTCAAATTTTGCAATCACCATAATATAGCTCTACTTTGCTGTATACATTTTCTACATTTATCTTTCTTTTCACATTTTTCCAGCCACCCCCCCCCCCCTCCAGGAGTGCGGTAAATTCTCTAAATTTTCTAAACTTTGTAATTTGTATTTTTTTCAATTTATAATATGTTATCGCCAGTTAATTTGTATTAAGGATTGTTTACTCCAAATTATTCTGTGTTCTTAAATCACATTGTCATCTTGTCCATGTTTGATTTATTCATATGTGGTATGTTTTCCTTTGTATTTTTTTTTGTACGTTCTGACATATCTATCCAGTGCTGGCCTCTTCCCTTCCGACCCAGGGGTCCTGTTTGAGCCTATGTGCATTCCTGACATGTCCCCCACTCGGTGCCTGGGGGCCATTCATGCCCTCAGTGACATGTTCAGTCTTTTCTTTCGGGAGTGTGGTGACCGGATGTTTTCTGGTTGCTTTAGCTCATTACGTGCGCCGTGGGACCGCGTCAACCATATGTCACGTCCGGCGTCCGTGCGCCGAACATAGTGATGTCACTGCGCCTCTTCCGGCATCTCCAGACACCCGATGTCTGTCTCCTCTCCTGTACAATGAACAAGCTTTATTCAAGGTGAACTGCCTTTTGCCATTCATAGAAATATAGGTATTACTCCTTTTTCCTCTGATTCGAGGGGTTACCAGTGGTATTTTTGAGTGATTTGACGCTCCCTCTTTGGTCCCCCTCTTCTCCTTTGTCTCATTATAGGCCTTTTAATTTGTCTCCTAACGCTGTTGGAGTCTCCCACTGAAGTTAGTGGGGGATTTTTACCACCACTAGGTCCTTCCTAGACATTAGAACTCCATGAGAGTAGGTATATATACATTTTTTCTTGTTCCTCTACAAATATAGCCAATTTAATGGGGCTAAACCCCCACATTGTGAGCTCCCAAATTTGACTGTGTGTTTTTTCCCTTTGTCCTTTTGCTTACAGCCATACTCTTGTGGGGACTTTTGAGGGGGCTGTTCTGGGGCGCCCTCTGTAAGTGACTTTCTGTCGGGCCTCAGATGTGCCTTATGTGCGGTCGCTTCTTCCTGGATCGCAATGGAGTGGCCTGTAGCCGAAGCATGTTTTAAGCATTTTTAACTTGGATGCAAGATACTTTGAGTGTTTTATGCATGGTTAGTGCACACACAATTGAGAAATCTTATATTTTGATGTCTTGCTTGTTCTTTATTGTTGCAATGCATATATCTTTATATTTTCTTTTTATCAATGGTAGACGTATTCACGTCCTGTTGTAACTACCTACCCCTGAAGAAGAGAACTAATATTCGCAGACTCGAAACGCGTTGGGTATCTCTGTTGTTCCCATTTTCAACAGACAAATGGTTGTTGTCAACTGTTTTTGCATATCCTTATATTTTGCATCCGATACATTCTATGTATTATACATATTACTTTTTAATTTTATTCTATTAAAAACATTATATATATATATATATATATATATATATTATACTGTCTTACTGACCAGATGTACACTACCCCTTCAAAGTCCCATTTAGAGGAAAATCTTTTGTATTTAGTCTAGGGATGGGGGTTAGTTAGCTTCATCTTTTTTTGACAATTAGCACCATTTAGAACAATTTTTAGATAAGAGAAGGGCAAAGAAAGGACAGATTAGGAGTTTATAGGGGAATCTCAGCCAATGCAGGGGTTTTCTTAAATCCCTTGGCCTGCTGTGAGAACCTATATATTTGGGTGGAGTCAGATGTTCGCAGTTCTTTGCCACCTGGACGGCTGTCTGTGTGGAAATGTGTTGTATTGCTCAGCTGCTAGGGCGGAGTTTGGGTCTATCTTAAGCACATCTGGCTGCTAGGCTGTCTGAGGGCCTATCTAGGAGAAAGAGAGCACCCTAGGGTTGGGATTGTGGCTTGCAGTCCAACCAGAAGTGACGGTTCCACCAGCCAGAGAACCTGTCGTGGTCGGAGGTAGAGGGGAAGCTGTCACCACTAAGGGACCAACCGCCTTATTACCAGGGACCACAGTGAGTAGCTGGAGCAAGTACCGGAGCAGTATTGTCACCAACTGTGGACGGTGCGGAATTGGGGAAACTTCAGCAGGTGTCAAGCCAGGGACGCAGCCAGCGGAGCTGAAGCTTGCAGAGCAGCCTTGTGTGTCAAGCCAGGGACCGAGCAGGCCAGTGGGGTGAAACGTGAGAAGTATCTGGAGTGCCAAGCTAGGGACCCAGCAGAGAAGCGGAGGTGGCGCTTGAGGAAGATACCTAAGTGAAGATTGGAAGAGCTCAAGGGATTTGGTGGCAGTGAATCAGCAAGTCTAGTGAGAGAGACTGGGAGCTCAGTAGGTTGAGAACCTACAAGAAGTGACTGTAGAGAAAGTAAAGGAGTTTGTTACAACTTGTGTTAGGAACTGTTCTAAGACTGTTGCCATATTAGGCAGCATTCCTACACATGCACATGTGGTGTTTTGCTGGATGCCTTTCCCTGCATGGCTGTCTACCTGTAGAAGTCTCGGAGTCTGCTAATTAACCTTGCAACTAACTAAGGGTGTCCTGGCCCTAACCCTCTCTCCCAAAGTTCTATTTAAGAGAAATAAAATCTCTTTGCATTCAAGAAGTGTCTGGCGGCCCTGAATATAGCTTGCACTACACCCACTATGCCTTACAACCCACTCTATATGGAAGGATGTCAGCAGCTCTTGGCTCTGGAGGTTCTCATTAGACTGAAGGAGGCCTGGGAACCTGCTACACATATGACAATGGGTGCCACTGCCGACCCGGTATCGGACAGTGGTCTGACGTCAGCACTAGTGTCTTCTCCCCTAACTGTCACATTTGTTTGTGCTCTCAACCAAACTATTAAACCATCAAATGGTTGGTGTCACAAGTCATTACATATGCAGTACTGTGGCATTTGCAGATCAAACTGAGGCCAAGATGGTAGCTTCCTTGGCTGAAAAGGACAGGAGGGTTTAGTTCTGCTTTAAAATGTATCCTGCTTTCTTTGTAGAGCAATTGGAATCCCCTTGTTTATGACAGTTATGAAAAAAAAAAATTAAAGCAGAATGACAGCCCTTTAAAAAAAAAATGTGAGTGAGAACAGTTTTTTTATTGCAGAAGAGGGATGCTGTGTCTCTTCTGCAATCATGGCTTCTTACCTTCTTGTTTGCATTCTTCTTTTGTGTGTACACTAAGTTAAACATGCAGAGCTCCGTTTACAGTCACATCTGGCAGGTCCGGGGATGAATGAGTTCACGTGCACATGAGTTACATCCAGGGCCAGGCAAAAAAGGTGGCTAGATGATGCACCCAGGAGAAGCCAGGAAGAAGATGACATTGGCAGAGGGAGCTCGCAGATGTTGCTTCACTGGATCAAAGTTGAGTATAGTTCCACTTTAAGAGCCACTGTTCTAGAATAACAATAAAACCACCCTGTTAGCTGTCTCTCTGTAGCAGTCCACCCACTGCAGAGAGATCACTGCTTCCACACAGAGAGCAGTGGTCCTATTCTGAAGTTTTTATTGGTACTGGGGATCAAATAAGCTTCTAGCAATAGTAAGAGCACATTTACACTTGCAGTAACTCTTTGAAGAGCGATCCACTGAAGAGGTGTTATAACAATAAAATCAACCTATTAGCAGTCTCTCTGCAGCAGTCCACCCACTACAGAGAGACGACTGCCCCCACACAAAGACAAGTAGTCCTTCTCTGAAGCTTACTGCAGTTGGAGAGGAGTTTGTCACCACCTCACTGTCTGTTTTACCCATTGCAGGGCAGTTTTGAAGCAACTCCATTAACTTGAATAGGTTGTGTTGGGTGGATGGTACTGCCGACAGGGGGGATCATTTTTCCTGTACTGCAATCATAGGTGTGCGCAGCCTATTGCATTAGGGTGTGCACCTCAAAGCTCCAACATATTTGCATTTGACATATTTACCAGCCTCTTCCCCGCTCTCCATCCTGAAACAATGGGAGGAAGGGGGAGCAAGGGAGCACATGGGAGACCCGGGCAACAGAAGTAAGAGGATCAGGGAAATGAGGGGTGGCGGGGGTGGCATATATTAGTACCAATCCCCTATATTTTCCTCATGTGGCAGCTGAATGTTGAAAAAAGGGAGAGGAGAAGCCTACTTTCAGCTGCTGCAGGAGGAAAATACATATATAAATCGGTTCCACTAAATTCCACCCACGCCACCTCTCCTGTCCAGGTTCTGAGGGTCGGCAAGGAAGAGTTGTGGTTTACCTGTCACCTGCCCACCATTAACAGGTTGCCAACCCCAGGATTAGGGTGTGCCCAGGCACACCTGGCACACCCCTTGTACACGCCTATGACTGCAGTGCAATGTCTGTTGCATGTGTATACCCCCATTCGGCTTCCTTTTTTACAGCTGGGGGGGTGGCGGTTTGTAGGTGGAAGAATTGCAGGTCAACCACCTGTTTTTACTGCCCTCCCAACCCCAAAGTTAAACAGGCCTAAGACATTCACATTTTTTCTTTCTGCCCAATATCTATGTAAGACATTTAAATTAGGCTTTAACATGCACTTTAATGTGCTTTTGAATGAAGGAGCTATAAAAAAAATGCATCAGTTATAAAACTTTGATCTGAGGTGTCCTTTTGAAAACAACAAGCGCAGCACAGTTCAGCTCATCTGAAACACATTAAAATACATGCTGAAAAAGCACATAAAATATGAGTCTATTTAAAAGAGTTAAACTCATTCAACGTACTCCATCAGTTTAATGATTTGCAGCACTCTTCCAGAGGAGAGTCAACAGCTATACTGGCTTTTCTAAACCTTTCCACAGTTAAGGAACCCTTAAAAAAAAATCAAACCTCAGGAAAGAACCCCTGAAATCATTTTCTGATATACAGCTCATGTGACGTTTTTGTGATCAATGATCTGTAGGTATACCTGTGAAAGACCCAACTGGGACAGGGGCTTTTGGAGGGCACTGCAGGATAGCCTCTTGCCTACTGACTTTGGGCCTTGATATTTGAGGCGGCTCCATTATTTGGGAGGTATGTGCCTGAGGGCCTTTGGAAAAGTTTCACTTCGGATTCATCTGAAGGACCCAGATATAGATTTTGGGTCCTTTGTGTTTTGTTGAAGTGTAGAACCAACAGCCTAAAGCTGCATTGACTGCTTCAACCACCTCCTTAGACTCAGAGACTCAAAGCACATTATAATCGGCTCAAAACAACCTGATGCTTGGGTCTCCTGCTGTAATCTGTTTATTAGGTGTAATGTGTTTACTGTTAAGTGTCTTTCTCCCATTGTGTAATTTCCCCATTGTGTGCCTCCCAGGTGTGAATTTCCATTGTTAATTGAGTCACCTATATTTCTTTCTGTCTGCTAATCCTCTAGGAGATAACATTAGTCTTGTGTCAACTTTACCTTCATTAGCTAACTATTGTGGGATGTGTACCCCAGTATGTAATATTTGTTTTTATTGTTCATGTGGTGACTGCCTCTATTTTTAAAGTGTGAAAAAACTGTATTTCTGTTCAATAAAGTGATTCCTTTGGGTTTTACCTCAAAAATGTGTCTGTGTACGATGCTTGGGGTAAAGGGCTGGTATCAGCTATGGGCCTGCTGGAAGGGTTTGGAGGGCAGGAGGCCCTGTTTGGCAGAGGCACCCAGGTGAGATGCCAGGTGGTCAATCACATTCACATTATCAATTAATAAAAATAAAATTTACTTTAACATTAATTGCGCATTGTTGCTCGGTGCATTTTTTAGCTGGTTCCACAGTGATGGGATAACTGGCACTCAACCACCTGTATGGAGGTTGGAATATAGTAATCCCCTTTTACCTTTAAATTCCTTTCCACCTTCAACTGATCTGTGGTAACATTCCTATCCTTGTTTGATGGAAATGTCCACCTAGCCTATGCATCTCTCAGATCTTGGAGTGAATGCAAAAAAAAAAAAAGTTTGCTTTTGTCTCCATGCCCCGTACACACGGTCGGACTTTGTTCGGACATTCCGACAACAAAATCCTAGGATTTTTTCAGATGGATGTTGGCTCAAACTTGTCTTGCATACACACGGTCACACAAAGTTGTCGGAAAATCCAATCGTTCTAAACTCGGTGACGTAAAACACGTACGTCAGGATTATAAACGGGGCAGTGGCCAATAGCTTTCATCTCTTTATTTATTCTGAGCATGCATGGCACTTTGTCCGTCGGATTTGTGTACACACGATCGGAATTTCCGACAACGGATTTTGTTGTCGGAAAATTTTATATCCTGCTCTCAAACTTTGTGTGTCGGAAAATCCGATGGAAAATGTGTGATGGAGCCTACTCACGGTCGGAATTTCCGACAACAAGGTCCTATCACACATTTTCCATCGGAAAATCCGACCGTGTGTACGGGGCATAAATCTTTTTGTACCTTCAGTTGCTCAATCTAGTCTCTTCATACTTTTCCTTTCCACAGCTGCTGTCCCCTTTGTCCACTGCTCTTGGTGACTAGTGATGAGCTAAGGTTGACATTGACCAAATATGGCCTGTGACAGACCCAACCAGGACAGGAACTTTTGGAGAGGATTAGTGGCAAGCCTCCTACCCACTGATTATGGCCCATGGATAAAGCAGATCAAGATCCAGGGGAAGAAGGGAGAGGAGGTGGTCGTCCTCCCTCCCCAATGGCAGCGTAGGGACTCAGGAGTGAAGGAAGCCTTCCTCGCTCCACAGCGGTAGTCTGGGAGATGGAGCAACCGGCTCACCTCACCAGCGGTAGATCAACAGTCTGGGAGTCGCGGAAGCCGTCGTCACTCCCCAACAGTCAGCCAGAGCAGAGGATCCGTGCACCTGGGCAACAGTACCAGAGAAATGTCGTCCCAGCAGCCAGGCTTTATTGTCCTTATTCAGGGAAGTAATCCAAACTACTCTATCAGCATCCATTAAGTGGTTGTGCATCATTGTAGAATGATCAGCTTTATCCCTGTGCCATAATCAGTGGGTAGGAGGCTTGCCCCTAGTCCAATCCAAAAGCCCATGTCCTGGTTGGGTCTGTCACATGGCCATATTAGGTCAATGATGTCACCTGGCCCTTTTTTGTAGCTGCAGGGTAAGTAATTCCCTGGCCAAAGTTGGTTGGGCTGGTGGCCTGCTGTAATGTGGCAGTTTCCCATGGGTTTAGCCCAAACCTTACCTCATTGCTACTGATGACGTTGGGTGTTGGAATTAAAAGAGTATCATCAGGCTTATATCAATGTGAATCCACTGCAGCAGTAACCTTCAGGTGTGAGGCAGTAGTGGAGGTGGCAGAACCCCTGGAGACACCTCTTGGAACCCAGGGTTCTACAGAAAGCCGGTTGAAAAGGTCTGAGCTAGATGACGTTGGAGAACTTATTTGTATTGAGGCAAGAAAGAGTCTTTGCCCAGCCTTCCTTCCTTCTCCACTATTGGTCAGTGAAGCTGTCCATTATAGTGGTGGACAGTTGTTCGAAGATAGAATTTAGAACACATTGAACGTACGAAATCATTGTGCACTCTGCATGGTATTTATGGTTTAGGCAGTTATAAGCCTCACTATGACAGGGAAGAGGTTTGCATATATCAGTAAACATTCATATGTATATACCATGAACCCCATGTCCAACAGTTGCCTTTTCCTAATTTTGCAGTTAATTAAATGGAGACAAGTACAAATTGTCCTGCATAAAATCACCAACTGAGTTCAGCTTAAGCGATCTGGGCCTTTACAATGAAGGGAAGAGAGAGTTTTATGGAAACAGTGTTTTTACCTGAAAGCATCATTGCTTGGTTGCAGATTCTGCATTCTGCGCTGCCTCCACTTACTCATTTGCAACATGCTCTTTAATACCTGGGGACCAGACGGGTCCGTGTTAATGTGAAAATCAAACATTATGGCCGAACACTGTGTGCACTGGTCAAAAATACTTTTGTGTAAGGTGTTGTCCTGAGTTACAACACACCTTGCTCCTGTATGTTGCATTAAGGAGGGCCACCGCTGAGCCTGAGCACTCTCCATCAGTAAAGCATACCTCTGTGACAGAGTCCTGTCATTCACCTAGTGCGGACCTCATGCGTGCACCACAACTCCTTAACTTCCAACATGCCATGCGGCCAGGTACATGAGGTCTCTGTAGAGTACCTCAGGTTCGATCCTAGTCATCTTTGCCAGGTACCACTCTACATGACCAGCTGCTATACACTTCCCACAAGTTCCTGGTTACCCGTGGCAACTGCTCATCAACTTCAATTTTCCTGCCGAGTTAACCCCTTGTAGTGGACTTGCTTTGTACTTCATGTGTGCTTTTTACAGGCCCTGTTCTTTGATACAACATATTCTACCATGCACCCCCTTGAAAAACAGGCTTATCGTATATACATAAGAAGGACTGCTTCCTATATGATATATATGATATGTTTCACCACCCATATATATCTGTCATCATGTGAAATAATCGAAGACACGTAAATTGGCCCCACAAACATGTTCATTTTATCTGCAATGACAATCATTAAATGTTGTGAAATTGATGCAGTGTAATATTATACTAAGTAGAATGTGACACAAAATCTATCAGCACCATGCAATGAGAAGATCCCTGATGTTATGACATATTTACTAAGGGGGAGGCCGTGTCATTTGTTAAACAGTAACATTAAAGTGTGTTTCCATTTCAGACTTGCAATATTATTCTTTGCATTCTAAGACTCTATAGGGCATGAAGGTTACTTTATTCTTTTCAGTGCCTTAGGTAAATTCAAGGGTTTCTCCACCCTCCATGATAAATGATACTGTAAAACAGAGCAGTCAACTGTCAATCTTGTAAATACTATTCATAAATCTTTGGTTCCATTTGCTTGCACTGGCTCTTGAAGTAGCCATCGCTGAAGAGAAAAAAATCTATTTTTGTCTGTGAGTGGAAAAAAATTGTTCTCCAGAAAACAAGACCTAAAAGTGCACTTTTATATAGTTATTTAGCCCCTTTGTGCCTACGGGTAAAACAAATCTTAATGCCTAAGCACAATTTTGCAACTTTGACATGTGTTAGTAAATCTGTACATATCATCAACTACTTTATGCATCCAGGTGGATTATACCGCATTTTTTTCGGGACAAATTGGGCTTTCATTTTGTGGTAGATAGTAATGTATATCTTCAGATTTATTTTTATTTTTTTTTTTAAATTTAGCTGTATATTTCTTCAAAGAACAACCCACAATAAATTCTCCTGCTCCTGACGATATGTGTATGTTATTTGCTGTTTGAACTTGTAGTACAACCTAGAAACAATAGTGTGCATTTTGCTTTTTTATATCCTACCTAAAACACACTGACACTAACTGACACTGATACTAATTAAAAAAATCCTGTCCAGAAAAAATACTGACCCTCATCTTTGACCCTGACCTTGACCAAAACACTAACCCTAGCACTGACCTAGATCAAACTTTGATCTAGGTATTTATTTATTTATTTATTTATTATTATTATTTTTATTTATTTTTTAGAGCCCTTGCACACTGGGGCGGGGGCGGCATCGGCGGTAAAACGCCGCTATTATTAGCGGCGTTTTACCGTCGGTATGCGGCCGCTAGCGGGGCGGTTTTACCCCCGCTAGCGGCCGAGAAAGGGTTAAATACCACCGCAAAGCGCCTCTGCAGAGGCGCTTTGCCAGCGGTATAGCCGCGCTGTCCCATTGATTTCAATGGGCAGGAGCGGTAAAGGAGCGGTATACACGCCGCTCCTTCACCGCTCCAAAGATGCTGCTGGCAGGACTTTTTTTACCATCCTGCCAGCGCATCGCTCCAGTGTGCAAGCCCTCGGGGCTTGCACACTGGAATGAAAGCAGCGGCACTTTCGGGGCGGTTTGCAGGCGCTATTATTAGCGCAATAGCGCCTGCAAACCGCCCCAGTGTGCAAGGGCTCTTACACTTTTTTTATGCATCTCTCTCCTCCATTCACAGAGAGAGAAAACATGGGGGCATACTTCACAGTAACCGATCCCTTTGGTAGTCAATCAGAGGCTATCACAGCAATCAGGTGAACTGGGATCAGGTGTTCCAGGTTCCGATCGTTAGAATGAGGCCTGGTGCTCTCGGTGAGACGCTGGACTCTGTGCTGGAGCGTGCCTTTGCATCAATGTGTTCTTTGGGGAATTTAAAACTGGAAAGGTCAGCCTGTAGTGTGTGATATTTGCCTGATTATTCTCAGTACTACTACATGGTCACACTGGGGTTGATTTACTGAAACTGGAGAGAGCAAAATCTGGTGCAGCTGTGCATAGAAACTATCAGTTTCCAGTTTTTCTTTGTCAAAGCTTAATTGGACAAGCTGACGTTAGAAGTTCATTGGCTACCATGCAGAGCTGCACCAGATTTTGCACTCTCCAGTTTTAGTAAATCAACCCTACTACAACTGCACACATGGCCCAATCAGGCATGATTTAATGGAGTTCAAATGAATCAGTTCCCGATCAAAGATGTGTCTTTCTACCTGTGTAGCTATTTCATGGTAGTGGATTACTCTTTGGTATCCAACTGGACTTCCCTCAGGCTTTTTTATGCTACCTTCCCTAACCTTTGCTTGTTGCTTGACCATTATAGCCTGCTGCCTGCCCTGACCTCTGGTCCATCTAACCTTGTTCCTGCCCTGTGATTCTGCACTGCGTTTGGTTCTGCTATCGTCCTTTAGTGACACACTGGATCCACCCCAACCAGTGACAGAAATGAGTAAAATCTGCACTGTGAATCAAGCTTTTGTGTGCTCGTTCACCACTACACATATGGAAATGCCAAAAGAATCTCTTAGTAAAACAATCCCGATGGGATGTCATTATTTTGTACAAAGTAAGCCTTGACAAAATCCTGGATGAGACATATCCATGAATCAGGGGAGACAAGCCCTCTCAGCCCCGATCCTCAGTCTACTGCTAGATCTTCTGAGATGTGCCAAATGATGGCCTTGGCAAAAATGGCAGGTAGGTGGGGTGCAGGGCGGTGCGACGGAAATAACACACACAC
Source organism: Aquarana catesbeiana (assembly GCF_042186555.1). NCBI lineage: Eukaryota > Metazoa > Chordata > Amphibia > Anura > Ranidae > Aquarana > Aquarana catesbeiana. Next base: position 657,896,584 of record NC_133327.1, read on the forward strand.
AGTCCAAGTGCGATGAAAGAACTTGTATTGAAATAATGCAACAACGGTTCACAATAAACACACTGAGAAGGCAGCCCAACCAGAAATAGTCACAGGTCCAACTATGTGTAGAGAGCAGGTTTCGGCCGAAAGGACAAAACCTGTTAGGAGGGTCAGACTGCGGTCTGGCCATCTTGTGCCCAAGCAGGAAGATGACCAGAGATGTTGCGAGCCCTACGCTTTCCCTCTTCATCAAAGACCTTTCCCTACCATAGTTCTGTCCCTAACAGGCAGTGTACCTTTCCCTAATCTACTCACTTGCAAAATGTGTGCCAAGCATTAGAGCGAGGGCCTTAAATAGGCTCTGCCTGACCCAAGCTGGCTGTTACAGTTATATGAAGCGGCAGCATCCAATTGCTTAGCTTCCCCAGTGACTCATGAAACCATAGAGGAACCATGTTTCTGTAGACTTTGTCTACAAATGCAGTGTTGCTGTGGAAGAGCACCACCCACAGTGGAGAAAGTAGACTGCACCTGCCTACAGGTATCTCAACTGGGGAAACCAGCTATTAACATTATGACAGCAATAGACTGTCGTATCTCTTTTAGCGTCATCGCAACATAGACTAAATAAAGACAGGTTCTTGACACCAGAACATAACAAAGGTCATATTCTTTTACATTTACCTACTTTAGAAAGCTGAGTGGGCAGTGTACCTTATACTACTAGAATGTCATTGTTGCATGCAAGGTATGTGTAAACGTGTGAATGTTTTTGTGGATTTAGTCAACAGTTTTTGACAGCTGACTGTCAGGGATCCACCAGCACCAGATCAGGGCGTTTGCATGCGTCTAGGAGCCAGCGCGCTCCTGTTCAGACACAGCGTCAAACCACCACAGTTGCCGTGCGTCGGCGCGGCGCTCGGGCACGCGCGGGTGCACGGCGCGGGCGCGTGCACAAGCACGGGCGCGCGCGCGTCCGCGTTAGCGCCGGTTTGGCGCCAACCAGCACATAAAAGTTCCCCTGTTTCATGGGAACAGTGCTGCTTCGTCTCAGCTCTGTGACTCTGCCTGAAACCTGAATCCTGATTGCTTGTTACCTGATTGACCCGGCTTGTTTGACCATCCGACCTGCTCCTATCCCGACCCGGCCTGCCTGACTCTTCTGCTGTCTGAATCTGCTACCGTTGCCGACCTCTGCCTGCTCACCGACTCTGCCTTTGCCTGCTGTATCACCTGTGTGCCAGTTACCTGCCAACCCGGACTGTTTGACTCTGTTTGTGCCTGTCCACCTGTTGCTGTTGCACCATCAGCTTCAGCCTAGTGACTTCCTCACTTCCAGTGTATCAGTCTGCTGCTGTTCCAGTCTCCTCTCACCTGCAAGTTCCACCATCCAGTGTGTCAGCCTGCTTCTGTTCCAGTCTCCTCTCACCTGCAGACCTGCTATCCCTGGAGGGATCTCTACCTCTACATCAGAGACTTCACTCCAACAGGCACTCCTACCCCACTGCGCTCAGGAGACCACTGTTCCCACTCCAGTGGCTCCTGAACCAGCGTTGTATGAGAGGTCTTCTCCTACAGTCAGGCTCACCTACCAGGTACCTAACAGTACGAAGCAGCCATGACTGAGCCTGCAGGAGATTCCTCTCCATTAAAGGAGATCTGCACCCACCTTGCGGCTCTTAGCCAAGCCGTCCAATCCCTCCAGGACAATTACAGCAGATTGGAAGGACAAGTCCAGCACCTTGCAGGGTCTAACCCCGTGGCCTCCTCCTCAGCTGCAACCCCGGCACAGTCAGTTCCTGGCCCTTCCGTAGTGATGCTCCCACCTGAACCAAAGGTTCCCACTCCTGATAGATTCTTTGGAGACCGGGCCAAGTTCCGGGCCTTTCGCAACGCATGCAAGCTCTTCTTTGCATTACAGCCCCGAACTTTCTCACTGGAGGCCACTAAAGTGGGATTCGTGATCTCCCTCCTACAAGGGGAACCCCAGACCTGGGCCCATCGTCTACTTGAGGGGGACTCAGCATTGACCCAGTCCTTATCTTCCTTCTTTGAAGCCATGGCACAGATATATGAGGACCCCCAACAGACTGCTACAGCTGAGACCGCTTTGTTTACACTCCAGCAAGGCCGCAGACCTGCGGAAGACTATATCATGGACTTTAGACGTTGGAGTGCGGACACTCAGTGGAACGACGCGGCCCTGCGTCACCAGTTCCGCTTGGGCCTATCTGAGGGTTTAAAAGATGAACTTGCCCGAGTGGGTGTACCAAACACTCTCGAGGCCCTGATTAACTTGACTATCCAAATCGACCGACGTATCCGGGAACGTCGATCTGAGCGATCTGCTCTTCAATCCCGCCCGAGTTGGATGACAACCAGAGCACCACTTCCAGCAACCCGCTATACACCTTCACCCAGTCTTAATTCAGCTAATGTCTCATCTGACTCCGTGGAACCAATGCAATTGGGCCTGATGCGACCTGCATTATCGCCTGAAGAACGGGCCCGACGCCGACAACTCAATCTGTGCCTCTACTGCGGTGGGTCTGGACACTACGTACTGAACTGTCCTGTTAAGTTAAGTAAGTGCCCGTCTGTTGTGTTTACCAGTCTCTCTGCCCTATCAGCGAACTCTACCCACATTTCCATTCCTCTGTCTTTACAGCTGCAAGAAGGGACTATAACAACCAACGCCATCATTGATTCCGGAGCATGCAGTTGCTTTATTGATTCAAACTTTACCAGCCAACATAACATTCCCTTACGAGCCAAAACCCAGGGACTTGCCGTATTTCTAGCGGACGGATCCCGCATCAGATCAGGACAAGTAACCAAGGAGACCCTGCCTCTGCTTGCTTCTACTTCCTCCCAACACAAGGAACTGCTGGTTCTTGATGTCATCTCCTCTCCCATGTTTCCCATCATCTTGGGTATCCCTTGGCTGCAGGCCCACAACCCTTACATTCAGTGGACATCTGGAGAAGTAAAATTCTCATCCTCTTACTGTCTTGAACACTGTTTTGAGAAGGATTCGGATTCCTCTTCCACCCTACTTTGTTTGGACACCGACCAGAAACTTTGCCAGGTCATACCCAAACAATATCATGAATTCCTTGATGTGTTTAGTAAAAAAGGGGCAGACTCTCTTCCACCTCATCGTCCATACGATTGCCCCATCGAATTACTGCCAGGATCCGAAATACCATTTGGACGCATTTTTCCATTATCTGAGAAAGAACAGGAAGTGTTAAAGTCATACATAGATGAGAACCTGGCCAAAGGTTTTATACGCCATTCTACCTCCCCAGCTGGCGCCGGAATATTCTTCGTCACCAAAAAGGACAAGTCTCTCCGGCCGTGCATCGACTATCGTGAACTAAACAAGATCACGGTCAAGAACCGGTACCCTTTACCTTTAATACCTGAACTTTTTCAAAGATTAAGGACTGCCGTCATTTTCACCAAACTTGACCTGAGAGGGGCTTATAATTTAATCCGTATTCAGGCTGGACATGAGTGGAAGACAGCATTCCGAACCCGATTCGGGCATTATGAATACCTGGTCATGCCCTTTGGACTGTGCAACGCTCCTGCAACCTTCCAACACCTGATTAACGACGTCCTCAGGGACTTCCTAGACGTATTTGTAATTGCATACTTGGATGATATACTGATTTTTTCTGAATCCCGTGAACTGCATCAGGAACATGTCCGCAGGGTGTTGGGTCGCCTCCGCTTACACAGTCTATACGCAAAAGCAGAGAAATGTGAGTTTGAACAACATAGCATCCAATTCCTGGGGTTAATCATATCTGCAACAGGCATCAAGATGGACCCACAAAAGGTTTCCGCTGTTTTGGACTGGCCGGTCCCCGTGGACAAGAAGGGTGTGCAGCGGTTTGTGGGATTTGCAAACTTCTACAGAAAGTTCATCAAAGGCTTCTCAGCCATAATTGCACCTATCACACAGTTAACCAGACAAAATATCCGTTTCTCCTGGAACCAACTTGCCCAAGACGCTTTCGAGAATCTCAAAAGACTGTTTACTTCAGCACCTATCCTCAGCCACCCTGAACCCTCCTTACCGTTTATTTTAGAGGTTGATGCCTCTGAGATTGCGGTAGGTGCGATTCTTTCACAGCGCAAAGGTAACAAGGAGATAATGCATCCTGTAGGGTTCTTCTCTCGTAAACTCTCCCCTGCGGAGAGGAATTATGATGTCGGTGACCGAGAGCTTCTTGCTATTAAAACTGCTCTAGAAGAATGGAGGTACCTGTTGGAGGGGGCTATGCATCCAGTACTAATCTATACTGACCATAAAAACCTAGAGTACCTGCGATCTGCCAAACGATTGAGGCCTCGACAAGCTCGCTGGGCTCTGTTCTTCTCACGTTTCTCCTTCCATATCACATACCGTCCAGGCTCTAAAAATATTAAACCGGATGCATTATCACGTATGCATGACAACCCCAAGGACTTATCTACTCCTGACACCATCTTACCTGCAAACAATTTTTTACTGCTACAAACAGATTTACTTTCCCTGATTAAAGAAGCATCCTCTGAAACAGCCAGACCAACGGGAATTTCTTTAGTGAGTAGAGATGGATTGTTCTGGAAGGGAAGCCAAATTTTTGTTCCTGAAAATGTCCGGGTCAAGGTTTTAACACTTCTCCACGACCATCCTTTGGCAGGCCACTTCGGAGTCCGCAAGACCCTGGAACTAGTGCAGCGTACATTCTGGTGGCCCAATCTAAAGGACTTTTGTGAAAAGTATGTTAGTTCCTGTCCCATCTGCATCCAGAATAAATCATCCAGGAATCGAGCTTGGGGCCTATTGAAACCATTGCCGGTACCCGACAGACCATGGAAAATGATTTCTATGGACTTTATTGTGGAACTTCCATGCTCCGAAGGATGCTCAGTTATCTTTGTTGTAGTAGATCGTCTAACCAAGATGGCTCATTTTTTACCTTTAAAGGGAACCCCGTCTGCCACCGAGACTGCTCACATATTTATCAAGGAAATCATCAGACTTCACGGAGTACCTATAAACATAGTTTCTGATAGAGGGGTTCAATTCACTTCTCGTTTCTGGAGATCCCTATGTGAAACCCTAAGGATTGAATTGGCCTTGTCCTCGGCCTATCACCCTCAAACAAACGGTCAGACGGAAAGGACTAATCAGACCCTGGAACAATACATCAGATGCTTCACATCATTCACACAAAACGATTGGGTATCCCTACTACCCTTAGCAGAATTTGCTTACAATAATGCCAAACATTCTGCCACCGGTCAATCCCCGTTTTTCGCCAATTACGGCTTTCACCTAACCTTTTTACCTGATTTCCTTTCAGAGTCTTCGGTCCCAGCAGTACAGAATACAGTGGAGTTCCTCAGTCACAACAGCCGGTTATTGCAGGAAACAGTGTCCAAGGCCCAGGCAGATGGTAAGAAGATCTTCGACCGGAAAAGAAGGGGGGAGCTGAACTTACAAATTGGCGATCAGGTATGGCTTTCTACCATTAATATCAAGTTGGCATGTCCTTCTAAGAAGTTGGCACCCAGATTCATGGGACCCTTTCCAGTTAGAAGGAAGATCAATGAAGTGTCTTACGAACTAACTTTACCTGATTCATTGAAAATTCATCCAGTTTTCCATGTATCTCTGCTCAAACCTGCTATACCTGATCCCTTTCCTGATAGAGGGACAAGACCTCCTGAACCTGTGGTAGTTGATGGCAGCGAGGAATTTGAGGTTGAGGCTATCCTTGATTGTAGAAGAAGGCAAGGGCAAAACCAATTTTTAATCAAATGGAAAGGTTATGGTCCAGAAAGTAACTCGTGGGAACCGGACAGTAATGTGCATGCTAGGCGTTTAGTACGCACCTATTTCTCTACTCATCCTGAGAAGAAAAGGTTGTTGGGCATCCGGAGGCTGCCCCTTGGGGGGGGGCAATGTCAGGGATCCACCAGCACCAGATCAGGGCGTTTGCATGCGTCTAGGAGCCAGCGCGCTCCTGTTCAGACACAGCGTCAAACCACCACAGTTGCCGTGCGTCGGCGCGGCGCTCGGGCACGCGCGGGTGCACGGCGCGGGCGCGTGCACAAGCACGGGCGCGCGCGCGTCCGCGTTAGCGCCGGTTTGGCGCCAACCAGCACATAAAAGTTCCCCTGTTTCATGGGAACAGTGCTGCTTCGTCTCAGCTCTGTGACTCTGCCTGAAACCTGAATCCTGATTGCTTGTTACCTGATTGACCCGGCTTGTTTGACCATCCGACCTGCTCCTATCCCGACCCGGCCTGCCTGACTCTTCTGCTGTCTGAATCTGCTACCGTTGCCGACCTCTGCCTGCTCACCGACTCTGCCTTTGCCTGCTGTATCACCTGTGTGCCAGTTACCTGCCAACCCGGACTGTTTGACTCTGTTTGTGCCTGTCCACCTGTTGCTGTTGCACCATCAGCTTCAGCCTAGTGACTTCCTCACTTCCAGTGTATCAGTCTGCTGCTGTTCCAGTCTCCTCTCACCTGCAAGTTCCACCATCCAGTGTGTCAGCCTGCTTCTGTTCCAGTCTCCTCTCACCTGCAGACCTGCTATCCCTGGAGGGATCTCTACCTCTACATCAGAGACTTCACTCCAACAGGCACTCCTACCCCACTGCGCTCAGGAGACCACTGTTCCCACTCCAGTGGCTCCTGAACCAGCGTTGTATGAGAGGTCTTCTCCTACAGTCAGGCTCACCTACCAGGTACCTAACACTGACAATGAGGTTTGAGTCATCCACCCACAAAATATTCTGCCCAACAGAGAAGTATTACTACTACGGGCCATGACATTGAATATTCCAGATAATAAACCATCCGACTGACCAATTAAAATTCTTGCATCCACTTTGTGCAAGGGGGGGCGATTAGAGCAATTGCCAAAACAAACTGTACTCCTTTATAGGGTCTTCAGACATCTTTAGGATGCCTGAACATGGGCGGAGGCAGATCCTGTTCTATTTATTTTATATACAGTATATGTACACTGCTCAAAAAAAATAAAATGAACACTTTGAAAACACATCATATCTCAATGGGGAAAAATATCATGCTGCATATCTACATTGATATGGACTGGGTAATGTGTTAGGAATGAAAGGATGCTCCATTGTTTGATGGAAATGAAAATGATCAACCTACAGAGGACTGGATTCAAAGACACCCCGAAAAGTGAAAAAATGATGCAGCAGGCTAGTCCATTTTGCTGAAATTTATTTGCAGCAACTCAAAATGGTACTCAGTGGTTTGTATGACCCCCACGTGCTTGAATGCATGCCTGACAACGTCCTGGGGTATTTCCTTCCAGATCTGGACCCGGGCATCACTGAGCTCCTGAACAGAATGAGGTGCAACCTGGCAGCATTGGACGGACCAACACATAATGTCCCAGAGGTGTTCTATTGGATTTAGGTCAGGCAAGCATGAGGGCCATTCATTGGTATTAATTCCTTCATCCTCCAGGAACTGCCTGCATAGTCTCGCCACATGAGGCCGGGCACTGTCCTGCACCAGGAGGAACCTAGGATCCACTGCACCAGCATAGGGTCTGACAATGGGTTAAGGATTTCATCCCAATGCCTAATGGCAGTCAGGGTGCCAATGTCTAGACTGTAGAGGTGTGTGTGTCCCTCCATGGATATGCCTCTCAAGACCATCACTAACCCACCACCAAACCGGTCATGCTGAATGATGTTACAGGCAGCATAACATTCTCCATGGCTTCTCCAGACCCTTTCATGTCTGTCACAGTGCTCAGGGTGACAGACATGAAATCATCTGTGAAAAGCACAGTGGCGGACGTGTCAATTCTGGTGTTCAATGGCAAATGCCAATCAAGCTCCACAGTGCCGAGCAGTGAGCACAGGGCCCAATAGAGGACGTCGGGCCCTCAGGCTACCCTCATGAAGTCTGTATCTGACTGGTCAGACACATTCACACCAGTGGCCTGCTGGGGGTCATTTTGTAGGGCTTTGGCAGTGTTCATCCTGTTCCTCCTGGCACATAGGAGCAGATACCGGTCCTGCTGATAGGTTAAGGATCTTCTACAGCCCTGTCCAGCTCTCCTAGAGTACCTGTCTCCTGGAATCCCCTCCATGCTCTTGAGATTGTGCTGGATGTATTGATGTGCCATCCTGGAGGAGTTGGACTGCCTGTGCAACTTTTATAGGTTCAAGGTATCGCCAGTGACACTGACCCTAGTCAAATGCAAAACTAGTGAAAAACAGTAAGAAAAGAGGAGTAGGGAAAAAAATGTCAGTGGCCTCCATCTGTAAAACCATTCCTGTTTTGGAGGTTGTCTCTTTGTTGCCCCCTCTGCATCAACAACCCCCATACCATTATGACTACTGACAGTTAAAGTGAATATTATGGATTATCTCAGGACAATGGCACCCAAAATGTGTGGGATATATTAGGCAGCTAGTGAACATGTTGTCCCTGAAGCTGTTGTCTCAAAAGCCAAAAAAATTGAATAGTGTAACAATTTGAGCGAATTTGAAAAGGACCAAATTGTAATGGTTGGACAACTGGATCAGAGCAACTCCAAAACTGCAGCTCTTGTGGGATGTTCTTGGTCTGCAGTGGTCAGAACAGACCAAACGTGGTCCAGGGAAGGAAACCAGAGAACCAATGACAGGCTCAAGGGCATCCAAGGCTCATTGATGCACGTGGGAAGCAAAGGCTGGTCCATGCAGTCTCGTCCAATAGTAGAACTACTGTAGCTCAAATGGCTGCTTTGGCGGCAAAATGGGGACCTACTCAATATTAGGTTGGTGGCCTTAATGAGATATATTTATAAAAGTATATAAGGGCTATTAGATTTGTTTTTGAATCTTTTTAACAGTTCAGCTAATTTATGGTAAGTTTCATAATTTAAGTGTTATCATAATGGGGGATTTTAATTATCCAGACATAGACTGGGCAGAGGGAACTACGCATTTGTCTAAGGCTCGTCAGTTTCTAAAAGTCTTGCATGACAATTTAATGGTTCAGATGGTAGACGCACCAACTAGAAAAAATAGAAACATAAGGGGAATGCAAAGACACTGAATTTCAAAAGAGCCAACTTCCCTAAACTACGAAGCTTGTTAGAAGGCATGAACTGGGATAAAATCTAATGGCGCGTACACACGACCGGACTTTACGGCATATTTGGTCCGGCAAACCGGAGTTCGTCGGACAATTCGATCGTGTGTGGGCTGCAGTGGACTTTTTTTCCCCAAAAGTTTGACAAGCCTAGAAATGAAACATGTTTCAAATCTGTCCGACGGACTCGAGTCCGGTCGAAAATTCTGCTTGTCTGTATGCTAGTCCGACGGAGAAAAACCGACGCTAGGGCAGCTATTGGCTACTGGCTATGAACTTCCTTGTTTTAGTCCGGTCGTATGTCATCAAGTATGAATCCGTTGGACTTTGGTTGATTTTGTGTAGGCAAGTCCGTTCATTCGGAAAGTCCGTCGTAAAGTCCGTCGAAAAGTACGCCGGACAAAGTCTGCCGTAAAGTCCACTCGTGTGTACGCGGCATTAGGAACAAAGAACACGGAGGAGAGATGGGTTTGCTTTAAGAGCATATTAAATAAGGGCATTAGCCAATGCATCCCATTTGGTAATAAATTTAAAAGAGCAAACAAAAGTCCTGGATGGCTTTACTCTATTGTAAAAATGCATATAAAAGCAAAGGAGAAGACCTTCAAAAAATACAAGGTTGAGGGATCATCATCAGCATTCAGACTTTATAAAGCGTGCAACAAGAAATGTAAGGGTGCAATTAGGTTGGCTAAGATAGAACAGAAAGACACATAGCGGAGGACAGCAAAAACAATCCCAAGAAATTCTTTAAGTATGTAAACAGTAAAAAAGGATGACAGACCATATTGGCCCCATAAAGAATGGGGAAGGACATCTGGTTATAAAGGATGGGGAGATGACGAAGGTATTGAATTTATTCTTCTCCTCAGTCTTCACGAGGGAAAACTGCAGTGTTGTATGGTCCTTAGGGAACTCAGTCAAGTAATTGCCAGATCATTGTTCCTAATTTTTACTGACAGTCTACTGGCTGGAATGGTACCAGCTGACTGGAGAAAAGTCAATGTAGCACCAATATTTAAAAAGGGCCCAAAATACATCCCTGGGAATTACAGACCAATTAGCCTAACATCAATAGTATGTAAGCTCTTGGAGGGGATGATAAGGTGTAGTGATCGGGTATATAAATGTATTGGGTGTAAAGATATAGAGTGGGTATGATAATTAATATTTAGGTATTATTATAATGATGATGTAAGTACTCTTCCGCAGCAACCCAATTCTTCCAGAGAGATGCACTTTATTGACTTCCAACACAGAACAAAGTCCAAAGTCCACAGATGACAAAGAAATCCGACAGAGGAAGTATAATTCAGAGACCCATATTATTCAGTCTTCCCATATAATTCAGTCTTCCCAGCCATGCACAGACAAGCCTCCCTCATACACAGACAAGCCTCACTTTCCAAACCTATAGACTGAATGCCGTGTTATATTCACTAAATATTGAATGGCTGAGCAATTTGATTGGCCGTTCCAATTTAGGACTTGAACAGCCGTGAACCACCCCAATTTGCACTCCCGCTTATCAACATCAACAAGTCCCCTTTAGATATATTAATTAGATAAACAGAACACCCTTTTGAGCCCTTGGAATACCTACATCCCCGCATATCAACATCAACAAGTCCCCTTTAGATATATGTAATTAGATTAGATTAACATACCACCTGAATACCCTTTGAAATGTTCAAATAGACTTGCATAAGAATAACACATCAAAGAGTCTTCAGCTGTTAAAATTCAGTTGGACAAATCAACCAGTCAATTGAATTCTGGCCTGGTCAATATTGACTGCATGTGTACATACACACAACAATGTCCCACATAAATCGGTGAACATATTACAACACATACAACACCCATCACTGCCAGTTATCAGTGCCACCTATCAGTGCCACTTCTCAGTGCCCACCAATGCCACCTATCAATGCCCTTCAGTGCCACCTCTCAGTGTCACCTCTCAGTGCCCACCAGTGCCGCCCTATCGGTGCCCATCAGTGCAGCCCATCGGTGCCTATCAGTGCAGCCTATTGGTGACCATCAGTGCAGCCTCATCAGCGTACATCAATGAAGGAGAAAAATTACCTGTTTGCAACATTTTATAACAAAATATAAAAAAAATATATATATTTTTTTAAATTCAGTCTTTTTAAATTTTTTTAACAAAAAATAAAAACCGCAGAGGTGATCGAATGCCACCAAAAGAAACCTCTATTTGTGGGAAAAAATGATAAAAATTTAATTTGGGTACAGTGTTGTATGACCGCGCAATGGTCATTCAAAGTGCGACAGCGCTGAAAGCTGAAAATTGGTCTGGAGGGGGGTTTAAGTGCCCAGTAAACAAGTGGTTAACCACTTCAGCCCTGGAAGATTTGGCTGCTGAATGACCAGGCCATTTTTTGCGATTCGGCACTGCGTCACTTTAATTGACAATTGCGCGGTCGTGGGACGTTGCACCCAAACAAAATTGACGTCCTTTTTTCCCCACAAATAGAGCTTTCTTTTGGTGGTATTTGATCACCTCTGCGGTTTTTATTTTTTGCGCTATAAACAAAAAAAGAGCGACAATTTTGAAAAAAAACAATATTTTGTACTTTTTGCTGTAATAAATATCCCCATTTTTGGGGATGAGACCAAAATAAACTTACTTGGTTCAGATGGTGTCAAGCCTGTGTGGCGGTACCAGGTGAGGAGTACAAAGACAAGTGTTTTTTGCCTACAGTCAAGCATGGTGGTGGGAGTGTCATGGTCTGGAGCTGCATGAGTGCTGCCAGCACTGGGGAGCTACAGTTCATTGAGGGAACCATGAATGCCAAAATGTACTGTCACATACTGAAGTCGAGCATGATCCCTTCCCTTCAGAGACTGAGCCGCAGGGCAGTATTCCAACATGATAACGACCCCAAACACACCTCCATGACGACCACTGCCTTGCTAAAGAAGCTGAGGGTAAAGGTGATGGACTGGCCAAGCATGTCTCCAGACCTAAACCCTATTGAGCATCTGTGGGGCATCCTCAAACGGAAGGTGGAGGAGTGCAAGGTCTCCAACATCCACCAGCTCTGTGATGTCGTCATGGAGGAGGGGAAGAGAACTCCAGTGGCAATCTGTGAAGCTCTGGTGAACTCCATGCCCAAGAGGGTTAAGGCAGTGCTGGAAAATAATGGTGGCCACACAAAATATTGACACTTTGGGACCAATTTGGACATTTTCACTTTTTCACAATTTTCAGGGGTGTACTCACTTTTGTTGCCAGCGGTTTAGACATTAATGGCTGTGTGTTGAGTTATTTTGAGGGGACAGCAAATTTACACTGTTATACAAGCTGTACACTCACTACTTTACATTGTAGCAATGTGTCATTTTTTCAGTGTTGTCACATGAAAAGATAATAAAATATTTACAAAATGTGAGGGGTGTACTCGCTTATTTTTTATGAATGGCATCAATTCATGTGTCATTATGTATTATTGCAATAGCTGTGATTGGCTATCACATGGTACAGGTGTGCTGTGATTAGCCCTGTCTGTACCATGTGATCACAGGGACCAATCACAGAGATCACAACAGTACACAATGATTGGCTATGACTATAAGCCATTGTGTACATTTGACATGTGATCACTGTGCAGTGCTGCCAACCTACCAGATTGAAATTTACTGACACAACATCCAAAATTTACTGGCACAGCCAAGTTTTTACTGGAATTTTCCAAAAGTAGATATTAACTTAAAAAAAATATATTTCTATCTTATTTTTGATATAGTAAGTAGCTCACGGGGCAAGAAATAAGAATGGGGAGGCACGCACACACATGAAACTGACTCTCACAATGACATTGACAGCAGTGTGCAGCAGCACAGATGATGATGACACCTCAACGACACGACGCGTCTCCTCCTGAATCACAGTCTCTCTCCACACCAGGTGGTCCCTTCAGTCCAAACAGCACTGACAGCCCCACTCCTGTCCCACAGACCTGCACACGAGGCTCCGGCCGCTCTGCTCAGCTCCCTTGCACCATCACACGACATGCTCAGGCACACCTGTGGTAGACCCGCCCCTGCCGGTGCTGCCCGAACACACTGTAGCAGGCACTTCAATAGTCTCGGCCGGCTCCAGACCAGAATTGTACATGTGCAGTATCAAGCCAACCGTCAGACTTTTTTTACTGGCAACTTCTTCCTGTCACTGGCATTTACTGGCAGTAGAAAAGTGCCTGTTTTTTACTGGCTGCCAGTATAAATACTGATGGTTGGCAACAATGTCATTTCCTATTCCTAGTCATTTCCTATTCCTGATATGTGCCTGCTGTACCATGTACTTGTATGAGAAAGTCTCCTGTTCTCTTTGTTTTGCTTCCTTTATGTGAAATCCCTGGTGTGTCTGTCAGTCCCTCTGCTTTCCTAATAAAAACTGACCACACTAAGCAGGAGAGCACAGCGTGGTCAGTTCTCTAGCTATGATGGGAACTCAGCCTGCTCTCCTCCAATGATCAGACTTGTCCTGACACCCCCCCCCCCACTGCACAGCTTTTCACTGAGAAGATCAGTGTGCTGCTGCTTCTCCTCCCCAAGCTCTTATGCAGCTGAGAACAGAGGGAATGTGATCACTTATAAAAAAGGCAACAAAGATATTTATAATTTTTTTATTTTTTATATCTATACACAAATGTTTTGCTTACCATTTCTATTTTAATCGCTTGCTGACCAGCGCACGCTGATGTACATCAGCAGAATGGCACTGGGGGCAAAAGGGCAAACAGGTATGTCCCCTTTAAGAAGCGGTGTTGCGGGCGCGCGAGTGCCACGTCCTCCGTGACAGCGGGTCCCGTGGACTCGATGTCGGTCGGATGCCCGCAATCGTGTCACGGAGAGGTAGAACGGGGAGATACTTTTGTAAACAAAGCATTTCCCCGTTCTGCCTAGTGACATGACAGAGATCACTGCTCCCTGTCATCGAGAGCAGTGATCACTGTCCTGTGTGTTGAAGCCCATCCCCCCCTAACAGTTAGAATCACTCCCTAGGACACACTTAACCCCTTCACTGCCCCCTAGTGGTTAACCCCTTCCCTGCCAGGGTCATTTACACAGTAATCAGTGCATTTTTAAAGCACTGATCGCTGTATAAATGACAATGGTCCCAAAATAGTGTCAAAATTGTCCGCCATAATGTCGCAGTCACGGTAAAAATCGCAGATCGCCATTGCTAATTAAAAAAAAATAATTAATAAAAGTGCCATAAAACTGTCCCGTTTTGTAGACGCTATAAATTTTGCACAAACCAATCGCTTATTGCGATTTTTTTTAACTAAAATTACGTAGAAGAATTCATATTGGTCTAAACTGAGGAAAAAAAAGGGTTTTTTTTATATTTTGGGGGATATTTATTATAGCAAAAAGTAAAAAAATATTGCTTTTTTTTTCTCAAAATTATCGCTCTATTTTTATGTTTATAGCGCAAAAAATAAAAACCACAGAGGTGATCAAATACCACCAAAAGAAAGCTCTATTTGTGGGGGGAAAAAAAGGACGTCAATTTTGTTTGGGTACAACGTCGCACGACCGCGCAATTGTCAGTTAAAGAGACGCAGTGCCGAATCGTAAAAAGTGCTCTGGTCAGGAAGGGGGTAAAATCTTCCGAGGGCTGAATCGGTTAAAAACCCCTTTTATACTACACCAGGTCTCTTCCTTGTTAGGAATGGTTCCTGGGCCCCAGGGCCCCTGTGAATGGGGCCCCGCTTTCTTAATAATGAGTAAATCTAAAAATAAATAACGGTGTATAAAAATAAAAATGGGTGTGCGATGACATTAATAATAAATAAATATAAATAAAAGATTGTGAATGGAAAAAAATAGGTTAAAAATATAAACAAATAAAAGTAATATAAAATAAAAAAATAAGAGAGTATAAATATACATAAAAAAATAAAGATAATGAATAAAAATGTATATAAAAAAATAAAAAAGGATACATTTATGAATAAATTTAAAGAATAAAGATAAAAAAAAAGGGTGTATAAAATAAATAATAATGATAAATATAATAGTTAATAAATATAAAAATAACTCTAAATAAGGGTGTATAAAAATAAAGAAAAATAATGAGGATAATAATTAATAAATATAAAAATAACTATGAATCAGGGTGTATAAAAATAATAAATGCATATGAAAAATAAAAAATGGTGTAGAAAAAGAAAAAAAAAATATAATAATGGGTAAATCTAAAAATAAATAATGGTGTATAAAAATGGGTGCTTGATGAAATGAATAATGAATAAATATAAAGGGGTATAAAAATAATAAATGAAAACCATAAATACCATAAATAAAATGAATAATTAAAAAAATGTAGGAAAAAAGAGAGTGTGTTGTGTTGCACACCCGATCGACATAGCACAGGGTAGACTAGAGCTCGTGGACGCAAGCAGTCAGACACCTCCCAAGCAGCTTGGATTAAGGACGCACGCCACAGCGTCCGGCAAGGTTATTGCAGTGCTCTCTGTATCTAGAAGCTGGTTTCTCATTGAAGTCATCGGCTCAGCACTGCCATCTATAGGCAGCATTGGGAATCACACCCGCACGCTGCTGAGCTCAAGGGACGCTCTCTGCTCTACCACACCTGCGCACAAGCTGTAGCTATCTAGATCAGCTGCTGCAGAGCAGCAGCAACTGAGCCGCTAATAGGGGTCAAGTAGGCGCAATCCGGGCGCCCATTTAGGTAACGTAGGCATAATCCAGGCGCAAATAGGGGACAACCCAGGCGCTAGTAAATGTAGGTGACAAAATATTCAATTAATGTGGTGCTCAATCAGATTAAAATATAAATGGTGTAAAAAACTGATGATTAAGTGATGCTCAAAAAAGTATAATAAATATCGCTCAAAAAAATGAATATAATAGAAATGTAAAACAACCACGTGAATGGAGATTCTATAGGGAAAATCCTATGCGCTGTTAGGACGAGAGATCCCTAGGAGAGTCATTTTGAGGAGGATCGTGGAGCTGTTTTATCAATTTTGATTGTATCGTCTATGGGACCTTTTTACCAAGGGCACGTTTCTTCACTGATCTAAGCACCTTTTTGATACAATTGGACTTAATTATTATTTATTGCACTTGTGTGGATTTTTATCTGTCATTATTTATATATATTGATTCTATATTATTATTGCACAGATCACATAGTTGCACTACCATTACTTATTTTAGAGTGCCATATTTATTGCTTTTTTATATTCTATTTGCACAGTGGTTCTATGAATTCATTAGTTACACTTAAAGTGGAGTTCCACTCACTTTTTCAACTCTTCAGCATCCCTCACTAAACTGTGCACTGTAAACGAATTGGATATTTTTTTTTTTCTCAGCACCTACTGTATATCTGCTGTATTAATTTTTCACTTCCTCCTCCCTGGCCGTGGCCCATCGCATCATTTCCTGTTTGCAATGCCTTCTGGGAAGGGGCGGCAACTTCCTCTGACACTGCAGTTGCTATGGAAACCTGACCTGAAACCTATTAAACTGCTTGTGCTGCACTGAGCATGTGCGAGATCTGCGAGGATGAGATCCAGGAAGAAATACAGTCTGGCTTCAGATGCCCACACTTAAGATGGCCACGGCCTGCTGTAAGTTTATAAAATAACAAACTACTGCTATAAACTAACAAAACAGACCTTAGTTTACAGACTAACTTTACTAGAATACATTAAGCTTGTGTATTATAGAGGTATTTTTATTTAAAAAGTATAATTTTGGCCAGAACACCACTTTAATATGGAGTTTCGTTTGTTTTTTTTAGTCACTTTTTGGATTATTATTATTGGAAGAAAAGCTCTGGGAATCGTAAGGGGGGCTCCACTGGGGACACCTGATGCGAGGGGGAGCTCCGCCGGGGACTCCTGATGCGAGGGGGGGCTCCGCTGGGGACTCCTGATGTGAGGGGGAGCTCCGCCGGGGACTCCTGATGCGAGGGGGGGCTTCGCCGGGGACTCCTGATGCGAGGTGGAGCTCCGCCGGGGACTCCTGATGCGAGGGGGGCTCCGCCGGGGACTCCTGATGCGAGGGGGAGCTCCGCCGGGGACTCCTGGTGTGAGGGGGGGCTCCGCCGGGGACTTCTGGTGTGAGGGGGGGCTCCACCGGGGACTCCTGGTGTGAGGGGGGGCTCCGTCGGGGACTCCTGGTGTGAGGTGGGGGCTCTTTAATCATCCTGGAACCATAACAACCATGGTGCCGGGATGATTGAAGTGCTAACACCAGGTGTTTGGAGTAACTTTATCTGATGATTGTTAAACTTTCTAGAATACATATATTTTTATTGTGTAGGATCTGGGGCTGCTGTTGCGTCATTTCCCTCTCCCCCTTTCCCCCTCTCCCCATCTCCCCCTCTCCCCCTCTCCCCCTCTCCCCCTTTCCCTCTCCATCATTCATCTCAGACTCTAACCACACCCTCTTGAGTCACGCCCACCATGTCACGTAAACCACGCCCATTTTTCGCCACGGCGCACTTGTATATTTTTCCTAAGCCACACCTACAACGAATGCCACGCCCCCTAATTATGGTACGGCTCCGCCTACAGCCACAAAAGTGTTCCACATTTTTTTTTTTTTTTTTTACAATGTTGGCAACTATGATAACCCCTGTCAGATTTTTTTTTTTTTTTTTCACCATTTGTGTCCCAATGCAGGGAGACTTCCCTTCACTTCCTGTCCCATAGCCAAAAAAGGAAGTGAGAGGAAATACCAGAAAATGAGGGGAATCCCTTGGGGACCCCCAGGTCACCAGAACTCATGCCCCATTGGAAGATTTCCCCCTCTATTACTTTTCAGGGGACAATCCAAAAATGTGGGATCTCCTTTTTTTTTTCCTTTTCAATGATAATGGTAAACAGGACAAACAGAGGGAGAATCTCCATAATGGGGGCAGAGACAGCAATCAAAATTGACAGGTGTTCTAATCTCTCTGCCCTCTATCTAAAAAAAAAAAAACAAAAAACAAAAGTTTTGCCTTTAGTTATACTTTAACCACTTGAGGTCCGTGCTGTAGCCGAATGATGGCCCCAGCGTGGACCTGAATTTCCGGGAGGCCATCATAGGACGTCCTCCCCTTTGCGCGCTCCCAGCGCTCCCCCTGCAGGGCACGCGCGGCGTGATTAACCGAGACTCGGGTGATCACCGATCCGAGTAAGGGGCCGATCGCGGCCCCTTACCACGTAATCAGCTGTCAGCCAATGACATCTGATCACGTGTGTAAACAAAAGCTCGGTAATTGTTTTTTTTTTCTCCTCACGCTGACAGTGTGAGGAGAAAAAAAAGCTGATCACCGGCTTATGTTCAACGGACATCGGTCCCGAAGAGGAAGGAGGCACATCTGCCTCCTCCTCTGTGCTTGCCAGTGCCACCTGTCAATTCCCACAAGTGCCACCTATCAATGCCCACCAGTGGTGCCAATCAGTGCCACCTAGCAGTGCTGCCTTTCAGTGTAACCTATCAGTGCCCATTGTAGTGATCGGGTATATAAATGTATTGGGTGTATAGATATAGAGTGGGTATGATAATTAATATTTAGGTATTATTATAATGATGATGTAAGTACTCTTCCGCAGCAACCCAATTCTTCCAGAGAGATGCACTTTATTGACTTCCAACACAGAACAAAGTCCAAAGTCCACAGATGACAAAGAAATCCGACAGAGGAAATATAATTCAGAGACCCATATTATTCAGTCTTCCCATATAATTCAGTCTTCCCAGCCATGCACAGACAAGCCTCCCTCATACACAGACAAGCCTCACTTACCCCCCACTAAATGCCAGCTTGAATGTCCTCTATGAAATACTAGTCCACTAGGAGGGAGTTTCTGCTAGGTCAACCCAAAATACTCTTTGATCTTATTGTTACCCCCTCAAGTCTAATTACCATCAATAAATACTTCTTCTATGGTCCTTTAAACAATGTACCCTTTGAAATGTTCAATTAGGTTTCCAGACCATACCTCACCTCACACACCTAGGTAGACTTGCATAAGATCAACACATCAAAGAGTCTTCAGCTGTCCCCTTGATATGTTAAAATTCAGTTGGACAAATCAACCAGTCAATTGAATTCTGGCCTGGTCAATATTGACTGCATGTGTACATACACACAACAATGTCCCACATAAATCGGTGAACATATTACAACACATACAACATATACCCCCACTTGGGTCGGTTCTAACTACTAGAACTGACCCATAAATCAAACAACAAAAAATATCATTACGATTTAAGGTACTGGATGCTTTACAATGGCTCATATAAAATATGAAGTTGAAACTGGTTACATCTCTCTTCGCCAGCCTCTAAAATATCCCCATGAAACAGTTATTAGATAATATAACTTTTAGACCATGACTAGAAAAGGATTTGGTAAACATCAGTGGCCCATATAGCTGTTAGGCCTTATTATATCACATCAAGATCTTGAAAATTGCGCAAAGACGAGCTGATGTCACAGTCCATTCTTCGGTCTGACTTCATCACATCTCTCACCATCTCACTGAAAGTAAACTTGGTATGCTCTGGGAACTCCAATCCACAAGTCCAGGATTCTCTCATCTCCAGGCTCAAGCTTTTCATTTTTAAAGATGCTTTTACGCAAACACTCTACTTTCATCTTTATAGTAAGAAGAACCATCAATGTACCAGCACTCACTTTCAAGGTCAAAAGGTTAACTGTACTGCAAACTATTTCCTTGCACTTGACATTCATGAGTCCATCTTGCAAGCATTTTACAATTCACATCTGCTTCTTTCCATTTCCTATTTGAACAATGATGACTGGGATGTGTACCTGTCAAGTATCAGAATTTGTTGATTGCCAGCCACAATTTGCTTTTGTAGTTTGCTGTAGGCCGACCCCTCATTGCTTTCAAAAGAGAAGTTACTTGGATCATTCAGTCCATAATTACACTTGAATGGTATACCAACATATACATATAGATATACCCCCACACGATGGTTCAGATAGAATCAGCTTGACATCAGTGTTTATCAGATCTTCTATCCAGACAAAGCGGCAGTGGAAATTCTTGCCAGTATCTTCACCATGAAAGGTAGAAAGGTCTTTTTCATCCATATATGTCATAGCCTTTAGCATATTATAAACAACTGAATCAACAAAGTTTCAAATCATGACTAGAGTGATGAATTTCACTCACCCCTCTTATAAATTTAGGAAAACCACCCAACATACTAAAATTTATGCTATGCCAAGCCATTGTGCAGCATCTCACCTTAGATGTCAAATATATTGATCAATACGCATTATGTAATATGTACAGATGTTATGAAAATTATTTTAGGTTTAAATGCTTCTCTTTGGTTTTAAGATAAAAGTTCAAGAAATAAAACATAAAGAAAATAAAAAAATGAAAAGCAAAATATATCAGGAAAAGGGAGAAAAATTAAAAATTAGGGCGTTGAAGAAAAAAGAAAAAAAAGGTTCATTGCTTGATGAATTTCGAGAGAGTCCATGAATGCTTTATAATTCCATGTATAGTGATATATTGTCTATTCAGCATTTCTCCCATAATTCTCCCACACTAGCCAGCAATTTCAGACTGTGCTTCTGCTATTCACCGTCATTTAAATGTCAATATCTGAAAGACAAAAAAACTCTCCAACAAAACTAATTAGTAAGGTCCTTAAACATTGTTTGAAGTTAAAACAAAACACTATTTACACATATACAGTTTGAAGTTAACTCACCCCCACTGCTAGAGAAGTGTCATTTGCATTCAAAAACAGATCTGGACAATATACATCTTGTACATTCATGACACCCTGTACCCCCTTCAACTGCTGTAATAATTTATCACGTTCCCCTCTCATCTTGTCATACTCAATTTTCAGGTGGTCATATTTCTGTTTTAACTGAGAGAACGGTATCCAAGTCTTGGACTTTTTCTTATTATTATTTTGTTCAGCTCTGTTTTTCATATTAATATTTGACCCGGTGTGTCCTCTCTGGGTTTTATCATAGGATATTATCTTCTGATCTTTATGTTCAGTATTTGTCCTAAACAATGTGGCTAAATCAATTTTGACAGCCTGCTCATTTGACTTTCTCCATAAATGGTCTGCTCTCAACAATATGTCTTTTAAATCATGAGGATTTGGGGTAACTAATAAAATATTTTGTTTGATATCTTCATGCAACGCATCTAGAAACATACTCATATGTATCAAGCCACCACGCTCAAATGCAAGATTATTACTGACCAATAATTCCATAATAGTTGCTATCCTGTGTGACAATTCATAGGGAGATTCATTTTGCATTTGTTGGATCTTCCCATGAATAGTAACATCAGAACGTACACCATACAAAACACATAATAATTCCAGTAATATGTCCTTTGTCCTCAGAGGCTGAATACAGATTTGTTTAATTCTCATCCAAAGACCACTTCCTACAGAATGTTGCAAAACTCTTTCTAAGTCAGATGGGTTGAGATTGTACATATCTCTGACTTGCTGCACGTCACAAAACCATTTTAAAAATCTGTTTAAATCATGGTATGGAACCATTCCTATTTCTTTAAGAATTGCGTCTAATAATTTTGGTTTCAATGGCTTCATTACAAGCTGAACTTCACCTGTATTATTATTATTGTTATAAACTGTGGTAGTCACAGTGGGGGCAGCTGGTAATGAATTATCAGATTTAATATGAGGTTCTGTTTGCTGCAGATTGCTGAATCCAAGATTTGATGCATATCTGCATTCCTGAGATCTCTTCTCTAATTCCATAATTCTTAATTTTAATCTCTCATTTTCCTCTGATAATTCATCACAATGTTTAGATTTCTCAAGTAAAGCTTCGCCAATGGTAACCGCATGCAATTTTAAATTTACTGTCTCAGTGTCTGATTGGTTTTGTAACCTCTCACAAACACTGTTGCTATTATCAACTGCCTTCTGTAACTGGGTAATTTCCTCAACCTTACCATTCAAAGAACTTTCCATTGTTAAACAGCAAGATAACAAGCCCTGTATAATGCAACCTTTTCTTTTACTTTCTGAAATTTTGCTATCAAAAATATTTTTCTCTAAAAATTCCTTCATCATCGTCCATGTCTGCTTAAATTTTTCTGGAATTTCATAAGGACCGCCATGGCGCTTAATACATTTTAATACCCATCTGTTAACTTTATCAGAACTGACACTAGCTTCACACTGAGTAAGCATTTTGACTATATTACTAATAATTAAAAAAAAGGAAATATTTTACTCACCGCATTAGTTACTCCTTCAGATTCCACTTCAGGTCTTCTGGTACACGACACAGTCCTTTTTTTGTTGTTGTTTCCAGTCTCCAGAGAATAATTCTGGGGTTCCCAACTTGTTAAATTTTGTAGACCAGACTCTTTTATGTCACAACCAGACATTAGAGTCACAGCACAGCTCTTGGTTCTTCATCAGACTTCTGTCCACCTCACAGGATTGTTGTCACCACCGACTTCTGTTACTAAGTCCGAAAATGCTCTTCTGGTCACTTGAACGGCACCAGTGTAGTGATCGGGTATATAAATGTATTGGGTGTATAGATATAGAGTGGGTATGATAATTAATATTTAGGTATTATTATAATGATGATGTAAGTACTCTTCCGCAGCAACCCAATTCTTCCAGAGAGATGCACTTTATTGACTTCCAACACAGAACAAAGTCCAAAGTCCACAGATGACAAAGAAATCCGACAGAGGAAATATAATTCAGAGACCCATATTATTCAGTCTTCCCATATAATTCAGTCTTCCCAGCCATGCACAGACAAGCCTCCCTCATACACAGACAAGCCTCACTTACCCCCCACTAAATGCCAGCTTGAATGTTCTCTATGAAATACTAGTCCACTAGGAGGGAGTTTCTGCTAGGTCAACCCAAAATACTCTTTGATCTTATTGTTACCCCCTCAAGTCTAATTACCATCAATAAATACTTCTTCTATGGTCCTTTAAACAATGTACCCTTTGAAATGTTCAATTAGGTTTCCAGACCATACCTCACCTCACACACCTAGGTAGACTTGCATAAGATCAACACATCAAAGAGTCTTCAGCTGTCCCCTTGATATGTTAAAATTCAGTTGGACAAATCAACCAGTCAATTGAATTCCGGCCTGGTCAATATTGACTGCATGTGTACATACACACAACAATGTCCCACATAAATCGGTGAACATATTACAACATATACAACATAAGGCACTATATACAAGATTTTAGTAATGAAAACGGTATCATTAGCAGTAATCAGCATGGATTCATGAAGAATCATTCTTGCCAAACCAATCTATTAACCTTCTATGAGGAGGTGAGTTGCCACCTAGATAAAGGAAGGCCCGTAGACGTGGTGTATCTGGATTTTGCAAAAGCATTTGACACAGTTTCCCATAAACGTTTACTGTACAAAATAAGGTCCGTTGGCATGGACCATGGGGGGTGAGTACATGGATTGAAAACTGGCTACAAGGGCGAGTTCAGAGGGTGGTGATAAATGGGGAGTACTCGGAATGGTCAGGGGTGGGTAGTGGGGTCCCCCAGGGTTCTGTGCTGGGACCAATCCTATTTATTTGGTTCATAAACGACCTGGAGGATGGGGTAAACAGTTCAATCTCTGTATTTACGGATGATACTAAGCTAAGCAGGACAATAACTTCTCCGCAGGATGTGGAAACCTTGCAAAAAGATCTGAACAAATTAATAGGGTGGGCAAATACATGGCAAATGAGGTTTAAGGTAGAAAAATGTAAAATAATGCATTTGGGTGGCAAAACTATAAATGCAATCTATACACTGGGGGGAGAACTTCTGGGGGAATCTAGGATGGAAAATGACCTGGGGGTCCTGGTAGATGATAGGCTCAACAATGGCATGCAATGCCAAGCTGCTGCTAACAAAGCAAACAGAATATTGGCAAGCATTAAAAAGGGGATCAACTCCAGAGATAAAACGATAATTCTCCCACTCTACAAGACTCTGGTCCGGCCTCACCTAGAGTATGCTGTCCAGTTCTGGGCACCAGTCCTCGGGAAGGATGTACTGGAAATGGAGCGAGTCCAGAGAAGGGCAACAAAGCTAATAAAGGGTCTGGAGGATATTAGTTATGAGGAAAGGTTGCAAGCACTGAACTTATTCTCTCTGGAGAAGAGACGCTTGAGAGGGGATATGATTTCAATTTATAAATACCTTACTGATGACCCCACAATAGGGATAAAACTTTTTCGTCGTAACAAGACACGTGGCCACTCATTAAAATTAGAAGAAAAGTGGTTTAACCTTAACCTGCGTAGAGGGTTCTTTACTGTAAAAGCGGCTAGGATGTGGAATTCCTTTCCACAGGCGGTGGTCTCAGCGGGGGACATTGATAGTTTCAAAAAACTATTAGATAAACAACTGAACGACCGTAACATACAAGGATATACAATGTAATACTGACATATAATCACACACATAGGTTGGACTTGATGGACTTGTGTCTTTTTTCAACCTCACCTACTATGTAACTATGTAACTATGTATGGTTTCTTGTATGGGGCAAGCTAAAAACTAGAGATTTGACTTGTATATATAATTATTGTTTAGTTGTGGGTCTTTTCCCTCTTCTGTCACCATCCGCCTACTTGCCGAGAAGAGATTATGAACACACACATCCTCCACCTGACCAGCTGCATTATTTCATCAGCATTTACACATCTGGCATTCTGCAGTTTTATTTCTTTTCAGCACCTTATTTCCTCCCTTTTAAGATTGTGGACCATGTTTTATATTTCAGATGGTGTCCATATATTCCTTCTTTCCTTTTTCTCTTTTTTTCATTTTTTTTGCCTTTCTTTCCTTCTTCCTTCTTTCCTTCTTTCTTTCTTTCTTTCTTTCTTTCTTTCTTTCTTTCTTTCTTTCTTTCTTTCTTTCTTTCTTTCTTTCTTTCTTTCTTTCTCTCTCTCTCTCTCTCTCTCTCTCTCTCTCTCTCTTTCTTTCTTTCTCTCCCCATTTATTTTTCCGTATTATGTTAATATGTTGGATGTCTAAATAAAATGTATCTTCCTCACTTACAGAATATTGACTTTCTGCATCATTATTAACATTTTATACAGGAAATATGGGTGTAATCCTTACCCTTATGGTGGCCATACACACTTCGATAAAGGATTGATTTTCCAATCAATTTCTTCTGATAGGAATAATCAACCCATAGTGAACAACACATTATATCAATATGCTAACACGGGAAAGTGGATTTAGATTAATAGTTAAAGCAGAGTTCCACCCACATTTAAAACTTTGCACCATCCAGTACATTTTTGCATGTTAAAAACGCATTGGGCGATGTTTTTTTTTTTTTTTTCGATTTACCTTGTTTTAAATGGCATATTTCTCCTCTTCCTGTGTACCTCGCCACAGCGATGTATGTCATTTCCGGCCGCATATTGGCTCCTGGGAGATGAGTGTCAGCAATCCCCGGAGTCAAGGGGCTAGGCTAGCTTGCTTTTGGGTTTTAGTCTTGAGTGACAGGTTGCCATAACAATGGGGCGGGAACTTCTTCCGACACCACCGTTGCTATGGCAACCCAAACAAAAATGTGTGCAACGCTCTTTGTTCTTTATGCGCATGTGCGAGATCGGGAGGCGCATGCTGGGTAGCCAGCAGCCCTTATCCAGGCAGAAGATATTAGTAGGCTTCAAAAATGCATATGGATAAACAGCATTGCATATAATAACATTTTTTTTGGTTTAGGTAATAACATCACGGGAGACAAGAGCCGGTACAAAAAAACAGCAGCTGGCCAACTCCTGATCAGTGCTCTCAGCCAATGGCAGAGAGCACTGATCAGAGTGTTCTGGCAGGGGGGGGGGGGAGCGGTGAACTAACCCCACATGGTTAGCACAACGACTCCGACCGGAGCTGTCAATTTTTTTTCAGGTTAAACGAAAAAAAACTAATAGTGTGTACCCGGCTTTAAACATTAGCCTTCAAAGCCAATTCTGAAACTTCTCTCCTACATGTAAAAATCATAATTTTTCTTCTAGAAAATTACTCAGAACCCACAAACATTATACATATTTTTTAAGCAAAGACCCTAAAGAATAAAATTGTAGTCATTGCAACTTATTATGTCGCATGATATTTGCGCAGCAATTCTTCAAACTTTCTTTTTTTAAAAGAACTGTTTCATGAATTCTCAAAACAAAAAACACTAAAGTTAGCAAGATTTTGTATAATGTGAAAGATGATGTTACACTGATTAAATAGATACCTAACATGTCATGCTTTAAAATTGCGCACACTTGTGGAATGGCAACAAACTACAGTACTTAAAAATCTCCATAACCGATGCTTTAAAAATTTCTACAGGTTACATGTTTAGAATTACAGAGGAGGGCTTATGCTAGAATTATTTCTCTTGTTCTAACGATAGCGGCGATACCTCACATGTGTGGTTTGAACACTGTTTACATTAGTGGGCGTGACTTATGTATGCATTCGCTTCTGTGCCCGAACATGAAGGGGTGGGGCGCTTCCATTTTTACAGTTTTTTTACATTTTTTTTCTTATTTTTTTAATTTTATTTTTACACTGTCCCTTTACATTTTTTTATTTTTGATCACTTTTATTGCTGTCACAAGGAATGTAAACATCCCTTGTGACAGTAATCCCTCCTTTGCACTTAAAAGCATTCAAAACGCCAAGTTTGGCTGTCTTGAATACTGACCTTTTTTTTAAAATCTGGTTCATTTAACCACTTGAGCCCCGGACCATTATGCTGCCTAAGGACCAGAGGTCTTTTTCCAATTTGGCACTGCGTCGCTTTAACTGCTAATTGCGCGGTCATGCTGTACCCAAACGAAATTTGCGTCCTTTTCTTCCCACAAATAGAGCTTTCTTTTGATGGTATTTGATCACCTCTGCGGTTTTTATTTTTTGCGCTATAAACGGAAAAAAACCGAAAATTTTGAAAAAAAATGATATTTTCTACTTTTTGTTATAAAAAAAATCCAATAAACTCAATTTTAGTCATACATTTAGGCCAAAATGTATTTGGCCACATGTCTTTGGTAAAAAAAAAATGTCAATAAGCGTATATTTATTGGTTTGCGCAAAAGTTATAGCGTCTACAAACTAGGGTACATTTTCTGGAATTTACACAGCTTTTAGTTTATGACTGCCTATGTAATTTCTTGAGGTGCTAAAATGGCAGGGAAGTACAAAACACCCACAAATGACCCCATTTTTGGAAAGTAGACACCCCAAGGAAATTGCTGAGAGGCATGTTGAACCCATTGAATATTTATTTTTTTTGTCCCAAGTGATTGAATAATGACAAAAAAATAAAAAAAAAAGATATTTACAAAAAGTTGTCACTAAATGATATATTGCTCACACAGGCCATGGGCCTATGCGGAATTGCACCCCAAAATACATTCAGCTGCTTCTCCTGAGTATGGGGATACCACATGTGTGGGACTTTTTGGGAGCCTAGCCGCGTACGGGGCCCCGAAAACCAATCACCGCCTTCAGGATTTCTAAGGGCATAAATTTTTGATTTCACTCCTCACTACCTATCACAGTTTTGAAGGCCATAAAATTCCAAGATGGCACAAACCCCCCCAAATGACCCCATTTTGGAAAGTAGACACCCCAAGCTATTTGCTGAGAGGCATGTTGAGTCCATGGAATATTTTATTTTTTGACACAAGTTGCGGGAAAGTGACAATTTTTTTTTTTTTTGCACAAAGTTGTCACTAAATGATATATTGCTCACACAGGCCATGGGCATATGTGAAATTGCACCCCAAAATACATTTAGCTGCTTCTCCTGAGTATGGGGATACCACATGTGTGGGACTTTTTAGGAGCCTAGCTGCGTACGGGGCACCGAAAACCAAGCACCTCCTTCATGATTTCTAAGGGCGTAAATTTTTGATTTCACTCCTCACTACCTATCACAGTTTTGAAGGGCACAAAACCCCCCCAAATTACCCCATTTTGGAAAGTAGACACCCCAAGATATTTGCTGAGAGGCATGTTGAGTCCATGGAATATTTTATATTTTGACACAAGTTGCAGGAAAGTAACACTTTTTTTTTTTTTTTTTTACAAAGTTGTCACTAAATGATATATTGCTCAAACATGCCATGGGCATATGTGGAATTACACCCCAAAATACATTCTGCTGCTTCTCCTGAGTACGGGGATACCACATGTTTAGGACTTTTTGGGAGCCTAGCTGCGAACGGGGTCTCGAAAACCAAGCACCGCCTTCAGGATTTCTAAGGGCATAAATTTTTGATTTCACTCCTCACTACCTATCACAGTTTTGAAGGCCATAAAATGCCAAGATGGCACAAACCCCCCCCCCAAATGACCCCATTTTGGAAAGTAGACACCCCAAGCTATTTGCTGAGAGGCATGTTGAGTCCATGGAATATTTTATTTTTTGACACAAGTTGCGGGAAAGTGACAATTTTTTTTTTTTTTGCACAAAGTTGTCACTAAATGATATATTTCTCACACAGGCCATGGGCATATGTGGAATTGCACCCCAAAATACATTTAGCTATTTGCTGAGAGGCATGTTGAGTCCATGGAATATTTTATATTTTGACACAAGTTGCGGGAAAGTGACAAGTTGTCACTAAATGATATATTGCTCACACAGGCCATGGGCATATGTGGAATTACACCCCAAAATATATTCTGCTTCTTCTCCTGAGTATGGGGATACCACATGTGTGGGACTTTTTGGGAGCCTAGCTTCATACGGGGCCCCGAAATCCAATCACCGCCTTCAGGATTTCTAAGGGCGTAAATTTTTGATTTCACTCCTCACTACCTATCACAGTTTCGAAGGCCATAAAATGCCAAGACAGCACAAAACCCCCCAAAATGACCCCATTTTGGAAAGTAGACACCCCAAGCTATTTGCTGAGAGGCATGGTGAGTATTTTGCAGCCCTCATTTGTTTTTGAAAATGAAGAAAGACAAGAAAAATGTATTTTTTTTCTTTTTTCAATTTTCAAAAGTTTGTGACAAAAAGTGAGGTCTGCAAAATACTCACTATACCTCTCAGCAAATAGCTTGGGGTGTCTATTTTCCAAAATGGGGTCATTTGGGGGGGGGGGGGGGTTGTGCCATCTGGGCATTCCATGGCCTCCGAAACTGTGATAGGCAGTGAAGAGTGAAATCAAAAATTTACGCCCTTAGAAAGCCTGAAGGCGGTGCTTGGTTTTCGGGGTCCCGTGCGCGGCTAGGCTCCCAAAAAGTCCCACACATGTGGTATCCCCATACTCAGGAGAAGCAACAGAATGTATTTTGGGGTGTAATTTCACATATTCCCGTGGCATGTTTGAGGAATATATCATTTAGTGACAACTTTGTGCAAAAAAAATAAAAATTTGTCTCTTTCCCGCAACTTGTGTCACAATATAAAATATTCCATGGACTCGACATGCCTCTCAGCAAATAGCTTGGGGTGTCTACTTTCCAAAATGGGGTCATTTGGGGGGGGTTTGAACTGTCCTGGCATTTTATGCACAACATTTAGAAGCTTATGTCACACATCACCCACTCTTCTAACCACTTGAAGACAAAGCCCTTTCTGACACTTTTTGATTACATGAAAAAATAATTTTTTTTTTGCAAGAAAATTACTTTGAACCCCCAAACATTATATATTTTTTTAAAGCAGATTAATATGGTGGGTGTTTAATTTTTTTTTTTCACACAGTATTTGCGCAGCGATTTTTCAAATGCATTTTTTGGGGAAAAAACACACTTTTTAAAATTTTAATGCACTAAAACACACTATATTGCCCAAATGTTTGATGAAATAAAAAAGATGATCTTAGGCCGAGTACATGGATACCAAACATGACATGCCTTAAAATTGCGC
Organism: Aquarana catesbeiana; assembly: GCF_042186555.1. Taxonomy (NCBI): domain Eukaryota; kingdom Metazoa; phylum Chordata; class Amphibia; order Anura; family Ranidae; genus Aquarana; species Aquarana catesbeiana. Next base: position 657,926,643 of record NC_133327.1, read on the forward strand.
ACAAACGTGCAGTGGCGACAAAATAAATACATTTTTAAAAGCCTTTAAAAGCCTTTTCAGGTTACCACTTTAGATTTACAGAGGAGGTCTACTGCTAAAATTACTGCCCTCGATCTGACCTTCGCGGTGACACCTCACATGCATGGTGCAATTGCTGTTTACATTTGACGCCAGACCGACGCTTGCGTTCGCCTTTGCGTGAGAGCAGGGGGGGACAGGGGTGCTTTTTTTTTTTTTTCTTTATTATTTTTTTGCTTTTTTATCTTATTTTTAAACTGTTCCTTTCATTTTTATTTTTTTTTAATTAATTTTATTGTTATCTCAGGGAATGTAAATATCCCCTACGATAGCAATAGGTAGTGACAGGTACTCTTTTTTAAAAAAATTGGGGTCTATTAGACCCTAGATCTCTCCTCTGCCCTCAAAGCATCTGACCACACCAAGATCGGTGTGATGAAATGCTTTCCCAATTTCCCAATGGCGCTGTTTACATCCGGCAAAATCTAAGTCATGAAATGCTCGTAGCTTCCGGTTTCTTAGGCCATAGAGATGTTTGGAGCCATTCTGGTCTCTGATCAGCTCTATGGTCAGCTGGCTGAATCACCGGCTGCATTTTCAGGTTCCCTGTTGGGACAGGAGAGCCAGAGAAAAACATGGAAGACGGCGGGGGGGGGCATTCCCTCCCACTGCTTGCAAAAGCAGTCTAGAGGCTAATTAGCCGCTAGGATTGCTTTTACATGAAAGCCGACCGCTGGCTGAAAGGAATGATACAAAGATGATACCTAAACCTGCAGGCATCATTCTGGTATAACCACTCAAAGTCCAGCAACATACCAGTACGTTGCTGGTCCTTGTTGGGCATATATTGTAAACTTTTTTTTCATGCAGCCTGTGGGCTGAACGAAAAAAAGATCTTGATCGGTGGGTATGCCCACCATTAGAATACCTCCCTTCATCCACCCACTTCTAATGATGGGCATACATGCACCATTTATATATGCCGAAGCATGGGGGCATCCTCCCGCAAAAGGCAGGAGCAAATCGCTCCTCCACCCACTGCTGCCCCCACGCTTCGGCATATATGCTGAAGTATGTAACTGTGGTGGTGAAATCACATCCGACAGCGCTGGAGTCACGGCTTTATATATCGTGGGAGCAAACGCTGTTGCTGTCAAGATAAATAAATCCGCGCTGCAACTGAATGGCGTACCTGAAAACAATAAAATGGTTACCAACAAAACACAGTAAACAGTAAAGTATAAAAAAAATTGCATATCTGAAAAGCAAACATGGTAAAACATAATAACAATAAAACATTGCAGAATAGAATAGAGTAAAAAAGAGCAGAACAATAGAGAGAGAATAGAGAGAGAGAGAACAATAAAACAACAACTATTTTTGTTTTTTTTATTTTATATATTTTTTGTGTTTTTATTTATTTTATTTGTTTTATTTTTTATTTTTTACACTTTTTTTAGTAACTTTTAACTTTTGTAACTGGTTCCAGGTTTGGGTCTCTCAAAATGCGATGGCATCTTGGGAGACCCTGTGAAAGTGTGACCTAGTCTGTGCAGTGCTGTACCCTACGCTAATACTCAACTAGTGTATGGTAGCGTTCAAAACATTCACCCATGCAAAGACCAGGATTGCCAGGACAGGAGGGACAATAACACCGGGTGTCACGCCTAAATCCGCGCTTGCTGCAGACACGACATCTTTTTTGGGGGGCTCGTTGGGTAGGGGTACTCGGGATGGCATAAGGAAAATGCCTCTCATGCAGCCGGCCTACTGCATTTGGTTGGGGAAGGTGAGGTGGAGCACCGTCTGGAAACAGAAGGGCTCTGACGATCTCTTCCTGGAATTTAAGGAAGGATCCAGTCTGTCCTGAAGCTCTGTATAGCACATGAGTGTTCAGCAAAGCCAATTGAAATAAATAAACAGACACTTTTTAGTACCAGCGTCTGGCCTTATGGGCAACTAGGTACGGCGCCAACAACTGGTCGTTGAGGTCCACCCCTCCCATATTAAGGTTATATTCGTGGACACAGAGGGGTTTCTCCACAACACCAGTCGCCGTAGTAATTTGGGTCGTCGTGTCTGCATGAAGGGAGGTGAGAACGAAAACATTCTTCTTATCCCTCCACTTCATAGCGAGCAAATTATTATACTTCAAGCAGGCTCTCTCCCCCAGCCTAAGACGGGAATCTACAAGCCGCTGGGGAAAGCCCCGGCGATTAGGTTGCACAGTGCCACATGATCCAATCTGATGATCAAACAAGTTACTAAAAAGTGGCACGCTCGTATAATAATTGTCCACGTACAAGTGGTACCCCTTTCCGAATAAGTCCCACACTATCTTGCCAGCGCTTCCTATGTAGTCAGGGCAGTTTGTCGGCTCTACGTGACTATCTTTGCCCTCGTAAACCATAAAACTACATGTATAGCCTGTGGCCCTGTCACAGAGCTTATACATCTTGACCCCGTATCTGGCACGCTTGCTGGGAAGGTACTGTTTGAATGACAAGTGGGCAGAAAATTTAATCAGGGACTCATCAACGCAGACAACTTGATGGGGGGTAAACAAGTCTGCAAAACGTTGGTTGAAGTGGTTTACGAGGGGCCGAATTTTGTAGGGCCGATCGTATGCAGGGTCTCCACGAGGACGACAGAGTTCATTGTCGTTGAAGTGCATGAACCGCAAAATCTGCTCGTATCGTGCCCTGGCCATGGAAGCAGAGAACAAGGGCGAATGGTAAATTGGGTCAGTGGACCAATATGACCGCAACTCACTCTTTTTATTCAAGCCCATGAGGAGGGAAAGGCCCAGAAAGGTCTTAAATTCGGAGACCGTAATTGGTCTCCAATCTCTGGCAAGGGAGGACTGGGGATTAGCGGCGATGTGTTGACCAGCGTATAAATTGCTTTGGTCCACAATAGATCTATAGAGATCTTCGGTGAAAAACAGTGAATAAAAATCCAGTGGCGTAAAGTCAACTGTTTCCACCTGAATTCTGGGTTGGCCAGTGAAAGGGGGAAGTACGGGTGCTGCAGAAGTGGTGGGTTTCCAATTCGGATTGGCGAATGCAGCAGGAAGGGCACTATGGGCACGACGGGCCTGTCTTTGTCATCTTGGTGGCAGCGGGACACTACTAGTGCTTGCCACCTCACCAGCTTGAACTGCACTTATGGGACTCGCCACGTGATACTGCAGTGCTGGATGTACGACCAGGGTGTACTAGGCCGCTGGTGCTTGCCAGTTCACCAGAAGGAATAGCGGCACTAGTACTTCTCTGCTCCATACGAGGGACCTGCGGTTCTTGCACTTCAAGGACAGAAGAAGAAGTTCGGGGTCTGGTACGCCTGACCCTAGCAGGGACCACAACTCCGTCGTCAGAGCTATCTGTCATGGAGCCACTGTCCTCTACAGGTTCGTATTCTGAGCCTGAACTTGACAGATGAGTGACTTCCTCTTCACTATCTGTCATGCTCAGAAACGTGTAGGCCTCTTCACTAGTGTACCTTCGATTCGCCATTTTGGGCTCTAAATTTAGGGGTACACTAGTGAGACTCACAGGCAAAAAAGCTCCTGACTGTCAGCGACTGTATCAAAACGCTATCAAAAAACTGTTAGCGATCGCAGGGATCAGGCCTGACTCTGCGAACGCTGCAGTTATGTGTGCTTAGTGTTTTGTAAGTGTCAGTTATCGATCGATACTGCACTTGGGTGGGCTGGGCAGGGCTGGGCCGAGGGGCAAAACGCTGGTGCTAGCAGGTATCTGGGCTGATCCAGCTAACACTGTGTTTATGGGAACCCTAAACTGCTGGGGAGTATAGATCTGATCGGATCAGATATCGATCCGCTCAGATACTATAGCACTAAGGGAGGTGTATGCTGCGTGCGTGGGTTTTAGCGGTACTGGCGCTAACCTGACGCTGCCTGGGGCAACGCAGACCTTATCTGACCCTAAAAACGTAATTTATATCACCGCCGGGCAATTAGGGGGTTAAACCTTTGTAAGGTAATAAACGGCGGGTGCCCTAAAACTATAGTAAACTATAATAAACTACAAAAAACAAACTAGCTAACCAGCGTCACCTGTAACACTTATACGGTGATCGCTGGTGAAGGGTTAACTAGGGGGCAATCAGGGGGTTAAAACCTTTAGCAGGTAGTATATGGGGGTCCCTGTCGCTATAAAACACTGACAGCGAACCTATATACTTACCTCCCTAACTAGCGTCACCTGTGTCACTAATACAGCGATCAGAAAAACGATCGCTTAGCGACACTGGTGACGGGGGGTGATCACGGGGTTAACCTTTATTAGGGGGGGTTAGGGGGGTACCCTGGACCTAAAGGGGGGTACCCCAGACCTAAAGGGGGCTAACCTAACTGCCCTAACACTTATAACTGTCACAAACTGACACCAATGCAAAAAAAAAAACTGCTATTGGTGTCAGTGTGACAGGGGGTACAGGGGGGTGATCGGGGGGTGAAGGGGGGTGACAAGTGTGCCTGGCATGTTCCACTGTTAGTGTAGTGTTGTGCAGACTTACTTGATGTCTTCTCTCCTCGGCGCCGGATCGAAAAGACCGGCTCGAGGAGGGATGACATCACTTCCTTTCCCTCTGTTTTCATTACAGAGGGAAAGGAAGCGTTTTCATTCGCCGGGAGCGATCGGGAGGGAGTGGCCAACAATGGATGGCCTCCCCCTGACCTCTCATCGCCCGGGAAGAAATGGCTACCGCCTCGGGCACCAGGGGGGGGTCCGATTGGACCCCCCACCTGCGGAAGGCAAATCACTATATGTACGTGATTTTGCCTGTCCGTGCCACTTTGCCGGCGTACATCGGCGTGAGGCGGTCGTCAAGTGGTTAAGTCTTCAGTAAACCAGAAGTGATGTCATGACATTGTTTTCGAGTTACTAGATCCAAGACTCGATCAAAGCCAATTTGTTAGGGTCTCTGACCAGCTGACAGATGTGCTATCTGGTTGCTCGGGCCTCCCAGTGGGACAGGAGAGCCCAGGCGAGCCGCAGAAAGTGGCGGGAGGGGGTCGTCCCCTCCCGCTGCTTTCAATAACAGCACCTGCAGGCATCACCCCAGTACAATCCCTTCAAGACGAAGGCCTGCATTTGCGTTATGTCGGTATCAAGGGGTTAAGATACTAATGTAAATTATTGACTGCATCTCTGTTTTCACCATATAAGCTCATAATCTGGTTGATCGGAATACAATTGTATTCACGAACAAAGTGTCTCAGCACTGCCCGATTGATTATTTTGCGAACTGGCTGGATCAGCTTATTTTGATTGAATCTAAATCAAGTCTATATCAAACAGAAGTAGAGTTATGACTATTCAGTTGTTTGCAGTTTCAATCGTTTTGATCTAATCACATATTGATCGGATAATAAAATCCATCACAGTGTCACAGTCTGACCACAGAAACTTTATACAACCTTAGATTTACAAAACTTTGTAATATAGGGACTTAGGCAGGTCATAGATGATGAGATTTTCTTTATGACCCCTAAGAAAATAGCTTGATTCAGTGTTGATGGGGGAATCCTTTCCACTGAGTTATTGTGTTCTCTCGGCGGGGGGGGGGGGGGGTTGGGAGCTGTCCCTGCTGGTAGAACACAATGGTTATTGCTAGCGGCTATAGCCATTGGCAATAATTGCATGCCAGAAATCCAACATGCTGGTTGTACCCAAGTTGATCAATGGATTAACTTGTGTACAATCAGTCTACCTATCCATGGATCAAATCTCAGCCGATCCCTGCTGAACCTGCTAAGATTTGATCCATCTATGGCCGGCTTTACCTAAACTATTCAATCAATTTGCTACCAATCAATAGGCCTTTGCACTACATAGCAGTTGGTAGATCTCACGGAGATTGTTCAATCAGATTGTTGATATTTGGGGCTTTATAGTAGACTTGTGCACGGAAAATTTCATTTAGTTTCGTATTCATTCGTAAAAATACATAATTTCGTTCTGCTATTTTCGTTATGTTACGTTAATTAGTTTTCGGATAATTCGTTATGGCCGAAAGGTTAGAGGGGCTTTTAAACTAGGCGACGGGGGGAGGGTCCAGAGGTAGAGATAGTCAGCACGGAACATATTCCAGAGGATAGAATTGGAGGCATTAGTGGTAGGTTGACCAAAGCACATAAACCCAAGGTAAGTATAGTAACAAGTCCTATTTGCAACCTTGGAACACCTAATAAAAAGACAGTATGCGACTGGTCTAAACTACAGGGCATGTTCACCAATGCCAGGAGCCTGAGGACAAGATGGGAGATACCGTTGTATGAGGAGGATTTCGATTTTGTGGGAATTTCAGAGACTTGGTCCAACAGCTCTCATGATTGGCTGGCAACCATTCAAGGGTATTCCCTTTATCGCAGGGATAGGGAGGGTAAAGAAGGGGGAGGGGTATGCCTGTATAACAAGAATAATGTACAAGTGAATGTGAGAGATGACAACACTAAGGCCCCGTACACACGGTCGGATTTTCCAACGGAAAATGTGTGATAGGACCTTGTTGTCGGAAATTCCGACCGTGTGCGGGCTCCATCACAAATTTTCCATCGGATTTTTCGACACACAAAGTTTGAGAGCAGGCTATAAAATTTTCCGACAACAAAATCCGTTGTCGGAATTTCTGATCGTGTGTACACAAATCCGAAGCACAAAGTGCCACGCATGCTCACAATAAATAAAGAGATGAAAGTTATTGGCTACTGCCCCGTTTATAGTCCCGGCGTACGTGTTTTACGTCACCGCGTTCAGAATGATCTGATTTTCCGACAACTTTGTGTGACCGTGTGTATGCAAGACAAGTTGAGCCAACATCCGTCGGAAAAAATCCTAGGATTTTGTTGTCGCAATGTCCGATCAATGTCCGACCGTGTGTACGGGGCATAAGGGAGCTAGGGAGGAGGTGGAATCCTTATAGGTAGAGCTCAAAAAGGATGAAACTAAGGGGAAAGTAATACTGAGTGTATGCTATAGGCCCCCTAACCTGAGGGAGGAGAGGGAGACGGACCTTCTAACACAATTTGGATTAGCAGCAAGGATGGGAAGTGTCATTATAATGGGGGATTTTAATTATCTAGACATAGCCTAGAAGGAACCGCACATTCATCTAAGGCTCGCCAGTTCCTAAATGTCTTGCAGGACAATTTCATGGGTCAGATGGTAGACACACCTAGAAACAAAGCGTTACTAGACCTACTGATTACCAACAATACAGACCTGATCACGGATGTGGAAATACGGGCAATTTAGGAAACAGCGATCACAGGCCAATTAGCTTCAGTATAAATCACACAAATAGGATGCATAAGGGGAATACAAAGACACTGAATTTCAAAAGAGCCAACTTCCCTAAACTACGAATCTTGCTAGAAGATATTAATTGGGATAAATTCTTAGGAACAAAGAACACGGAGAAGAGATGGGTTTGCTTTAAGAGCATATTAAATAAGGGCATTAGCAAGTGCATCCCATTGGGAAATACATTTAAAAGAGCGAATAAAATAGAATGTAAAAATGCATATATAAGCAAAGGAAAAGGTCTTAAAAAAATACAAGGCTGAGAGATCTTCATCAGCATTCAAACTTTACAAAGAATGCAACAAGAAATGTAAGGGTGCAATTAGATAGAACATTAAAGATACATAGCGGAGGAGAGCAAAAAAAAATCCCAAGAAATTCTTTAAGTATATAAACAGTAAATGAGGGAGGACAGACCATATTGGCCCCATAAAGAATGAGGAAGGGAATCTGGTTACAAAGGATGGGGAGATGGCGAGGTATTGCTTTAATTCTTTTCCTCAGTCTTCATGAGGGAATGTGGGGCTTCAGTAACCAAAACTGCAGTGTTTATCCTCATGACACGTCACAGAAAGCACCCGTATGGCTAACAGAGGACAGAATTAGAAATAGACTTGAAAAACTTAACATTAATAAGGCACCGGGACCAGATGGCTTGCACTCGAGGGTCCTTAGGGAATTCATTAAGTAATTGCCAGACCATTGTTCCTAATTTTTACTGACAGTCTACTGACTTGAATGGTACCAGCTGATTGGAGAAAAGCCAATGTAGCACCAATATTTAAACAAGGGCCAAAATACATCCCTGGAAATTACAGATCAGTTAGCCTAACATCAATAGTATGCAAGCTATTGGAGGGGATGATAAGGGACTATATACAAGATTTTAGCAGGGAAAACTGTATCATTAGCAGTAATCAGCATGGACTCATGAAGAATCGTTCTTGCCAAACCAGTCTATTAACCTTCTATGAGGAGGTGAGCCGCCATCTAGATAAAGGAAGGCCTGTAGATGTGGCGTATCTGGATTTTGCAAAAGTATTTCATACAGTTCCCCATAAATGTTTACTGTACAAAATAAGGTCCGTTGGCATGGACCATAGGGTGAGTACATGGATTGAAAACTGGCTACAAGGGCGAGTTCAGAGGGTAGTGATAAAAGGGGAATACTCGGAATGGTCGGGGGTGGAAAGTGGGGTCCCCCAGGGTTCTGTCCTGGGACCAATCCTATTTAATTTGTTCATAAACGACCTGGAGGATGGGGTAAACAGTTCAATCTCTGTGTTTACAGACAATACTAAGCTAAGCAGGGCAATAACTTCTCCGCAGGATGTGGAAATCTTGCAAGTAGATCTGAACAAATTTATGGGGTGGGCAACTACATGGCAAATGAGGTTTAATGTGAAAAAATGTAAAACAATGCATTTGGGTGGCAAAAATATGAATGCAATCTATATACTGGAGGGAGAACCTCTGGGGGAATCTAGGATGGGAAAGGACCTGGGGGTCCTAGTAGATCATAGGCTCAGCAATGGCATGCAATGCTAAGCTGCTGCAAACAAAGCAAACAGAATATTGGAATGCATTAAAAAGGGGATTAACTCCAGAAATAAAGCAATAATTCTCCTACTCTACACGACTCTGGTTCGGCCACACCTGGAGTATGCTGTCCAGTTCTGGCCACAAGTCCTCAGGAAGGATGTGCTAGAAATGGAGCGAGTGCAGAGAAGGGCAACAAAACAAATAATATGCTGGAGGACATTAATTATGAAGAAAAGTTATGAGCACTGAATTTATTCTCTCTGCAGAAGGGACGCTTGAGAGGGGATATGATTTCAATTTACAAATACCATACTGTTGACCCCACAATAGGGATAAAACTTTTCTGCAAAAGGGAGTTTAATAAGACACGTGGCCACTCATTAAAATTAGAAGAAAAGAGGTTTAACTTTAAACTGCGTAGAGGGTTCTTTACTGTAAGTGCAGCAAGGATGTGGAATTCCCTTCCACAGTCAGTGGTCTCAGCGGGCAGCATCGATAGTTTCAAAAAACTATTAGATAAGCACCTGAACGACTGCAACATACAGGGATATACCATGTAATACTGACATATAATCACACACATAGTTTGGACTTGATGGACTTGTGTCTTTTTTCAACCTCACCTTCTATGCAACTATGTAACTATGTTATTTCTGTAGAGTGTCATTATTGGTTATACCAAATCGATTTGTTTTGTATTATATCGTTTCGATGCACTATTTAGGTATGTATATACAATATCTCACAAAAGTGAGTACACCCTTCACATTTTTGTAAATATTTTATTCTATCTTTTCATGTGACAGCACTGAAGAAATGACACTTTGCTACAATGTAAAGTAGTAAGTGTACAGCTTGTATAACAGTGTAAATTTGCTGTCCCCTCAAAATAACTCAACCCAAAGTGTCAATGTTTTGTGTGGCCACCATAATTTTCCAGCACTGCCTTAACCCTCTTGGACATGGAGTTCACCAGAGCTTTACAGGTTGCCACTGGAGTCCTCTTCCACTCCTCCATGACGACATCACGGAGCTGGGGGATGGTAGAGACCTTGTGCTCCTCCACCTTCCGTTTGAAGATGCCCCACAGATGTTCAATAGGGTTTAGGTCTGGAGACATGCTTGCCAGTCCATCACCTTTATTCTCAGCTTCTTTAGCAAGGCAGTGGTCTTCTTGGAGGTGTGTTTGGGATCGTTATCATATTGAAATACTGCAAGTAATTTCCAGTAATCCATGTCCTTTGTCTGCTTGTCTTCAGCAAACTGTTTGCGGGCTTTCTTGTGCATCATCTTTAGAAGAGGCTTCCTTCTGGGATGACAGCCATGCAGACCAATTTTATGCAATGTGCGGCATATGATCTGAGCACTGATAGGCTGACCTCCCACCCCTTCAACCTCTGTAACAATGCCGGCAGCACTTTTACATCTATTTCTCAAAGACAACCTCTGGATATGATGCTAAGCATGTGCACTCAAGTCCTTTGGTCGACCATGGTGAGGCCTGTTCTGAGTGGAACCTGTCCTGTTAAACCACTGTATGGTCTTGGCCACCGTGCTGCAGCTCAGTTTCAGGGTCTTGGCAATCTTCTTATAGCCTAGGCCATTCTTATGTAGAGCAACAATTCTTTTTTTCAGATCCTCAGAGAGTTCTTTGCCATGAGGTGCCATGTTGAACTTCCAGTGACCAGTATGAGAGAGTGAGAGCTATAACACCAAATTTAACACACCTGCTACCCATTCACACCTGAGACCTTGTAACACTAACAAGTCACATGACACCGGGGAGAGAAAATGGCTAATTTGGCCCAATTTGTACATTTTCACTTAGGGGTGTACTCATTTTTGTTGCCAGCGGTTTAGACATTAATGGCTGTGTGTTGAGTTATTTTGAGGGGACAGCAAATTTACACTTTTATACCAGCTGTACACTCACTACTTTACATTGTAGCAAAGTGTCATTTCTTCAGTGTTGTCACATAAAAAGATAGAATAAAATATTTACAAAAATGTGAGGGGTGTACTCACTTTTGTGAGATATTGTATATTCGTGGTAACGATTCGTAGTTTGGAAAGTCGTTTGTTTACTGAATCCATTAACACACACACAATGACAATATCTCTTCTCCTCTGCTCAAATACAATACAACATCCTTCTCACTCAGTTCTCAGGAATGCAGTTTGTCAGTAATCCAACCTGCAGCACAAAATAAATCAGCTGATTGAACTGTAAGTGCCTGTTCACACAGGGGTGGCTTCAAAGTCCGACTCTGAAGCCGCCCCATACAGCGAGACTTCAGCGCGGCTTGCAAAGTGACTTCTGTATAGAAATGAACGCAAGCAACTCCGAAGTTGCCCCAAATTAGTACAGGAACCTTTTTCTAAGTCGAAGCGACTTAAGTCGCTCCTATTAGAACGGTTCCATTACAATGCATGGAGCGCGACTTGTCAGGTGGCTAAGTTTGAGTTGACCTTTTGTTTCATTAGTCCTTCGTTATTTTTGCTATAATTTCTTTCATTTTCGTTGAAATTCGTTATCTTTTTCTTCGGACATTCAGATGCATCCAAATGTCCGAAAGATGCACAATTCGGCCGAATTTCGATAAGTTATGAAACTAGTTGCACATGTCTACTTTATAGTGGCATATTGGGGTAGTGGGAGGATGCACACATTTTATGATTAGGGTAAATAAAATTGAATACTTGAAGATTTTGTAGAAATATGGCCATTTTAAAATCAAAAATCAATCGAAGCCAATAGAAAAGGCAAATTGAAGGTCATTTTTGAAAGTTTGATGGCTGGCTCACACAGGAATTGCGAGGCACCACATTCACATGTGGTGCAGTGTGGTACTATTTGAGCCTATTCATTTTTAATGGTCTCAGATTGTATTGCATCGCACCAAAAGTAGTGTATGCACCACTTTTTGAAACTCACTGCAACTGGGTTTTTCTTGACAGGCTTCTTGGGTCCAACCCACGTGTCCTGTGTCATTATAAAAGGAACAGCGTCGCTAGTTGCTGTTGTTGTCTTCACTGCTGATGCCGTTGCTGGAGTCCGTTCTGCCACTCTGCTGTACCATGTTGAGTCCGGAGTTCCTGCTGAGGAAAGCCTGGTTTAAGGAGCCTTGCACAGCAGAGGGGGATTGCTGGGACCTGCAGCCCACACTGAAGATACCAACCCTGGACACTGACAGCTTGGACTTTGCCAAAAATAGACTCTATCCTGTACAGGTATGCTGGGGCGGCCACAAGCCTGAGTTAGAGATTTGTTTAGGGAAAAGAATGTTGCCTTTGTTTGACTGTCATGCCTAAGTTATTGAGTAAAGCTTTTGAAACTTTGTCTTTGCCTGATTTGAAGTTACTAAAGAGGTGCAATGCAAATAAAAAGCACACATAGTCTACAGCTCGGGTCAGTTAAAATGCATTGGGGTATGAAGACAGCTTTGTAAAGGTTAACACAGTGTGGAGTACTACTAGCAAGTGGTTGCCAAGGGTAACAAAGGTTTCACTAGCAGCCCGTCCTAAGTGTGTGTCTGTGGCAGGTGGGATAGCCTCTTGTAGGAGGAAGTGTTTGCTGACACTCTCTCTGTGAGTGGTCCGTCTCCCATAGCAATGGGATCAGATCAGAGGTCCCAAGCCTGTGCACGCATGGAGTCTTTGCTAGGTGCACGGCGGGACCCCATTTCGTTACTGAGAGTGAGGTAGCGAGGATACGCTGAACAGGCGGAGAGGGCATTGGCTCTGCAACAGTGACAGTAGTGGTGTACAGTAACAGAAAGAGGGTCAACTAGAGTTAAAGTAAAGGTAAAAAAGTAGTTTGTTTTATAGCAGAAAGTAAAAAATACATTTTTTTTCAAAACGTATGTTTTTTTTTCATTTTATATCGCAAAAAATAAAAAAAAAAACAGTGGTGATACCACCAAAAGAAAGCTCTATTTGTGAGAAAAAAATTATATAAATTTTGTTTGGGTACAGTGTTTGCATAATCACGCGATCAACAGTTAAAGTAGCACAGTGCTAAATAGCAAAAAATGGCCCGGTAATGAAGGGGGGATAAAATCTTATGGAGCTTAAGTGGTTGATTAGACATCAGGGGTCTCACCTGCCCTCCATTGAAGCTAATGGAATGCAGATAGTGATTCATTATCTTCTTCCCCGGCCATCAGGGCCGCTGATAGGGGGGGACCACCAGTCCTCCTGTAGGGGGCTTAGGCAGGGCACACAGGGGGGCCCAAACAGCAGGGGGTAATTAGTGCGGTCGCACGGAGGGGCGATTACAGAAGGATTCCATGTGCGGCTCTCTGCAGTAGCTGAAAGCCATTCCCCCCCCTCCTTTCAGCTGCTACAGGGAGAAACACAGACACAGGGCATCTTTTCTGTAAATGCTTCCCTGACACCGATCCCTCTCCCTGTTCTGCCCAACCCCCCCCCCCACACACAGCACCGCATGCTTCCCTGTCCTGTAACCATATAACAAATTGTAAAAAAAAATAATTAAACATTGTAATAAATCATTTTTAAAAATTAGAAAAATAAAATAATTGTACAAATGTTAAACATTTAAAAAAATATATATATAATTTCTAAAAAATGTATATACAGTATCTCACAAAAGTGAGTACACCCCTCACATTTTTGTAAATATTTTATTATATATTTTCATGTGACAACACTGAAGAAATGACACTTTTGCTACAATGTAAAGTAGTGAGTGTACAGCATGTATAACAGTGTACATTTGCTGTCCCCTCAAAATAACTCAACACACGGCCGTTAATGTCTAAACTTCTGGCAACAAGAGTGAGTACACTCCTAAGTGAAAATGTCCAAATTGGGTCCAAAGTGTCAATATTTTGTGTGGCCACCATTATTTTCCAGCACTGCCTTAACCCTCTTGGGCATGGAGTTCACCAGAGCTTCACAGGTAGCCACTGGAGTCCTCTTCCACTCGTCCATGACGACATCACAGAGCTGGTGGATGTTAGAGACCTTGCGCTCCTCCACCTTCGAGTGGATGATCGAGTGAGGATGTCCCACAGATGCTCAATAGGGTTTTGGTCTGGAGACATGCTTGGCCAGTCCATCACCTTTACCCTAAGCTTCTTTAGCAAGGCAGTGGTCATCTTGGAGGTGTGTTTGGGGTCGTTATCATTTTGGAATAGTGCCCTGCGGCCCAGTCTCCGAAGGGAGGGGATCGTGCTCTGCTTCAGTATGTCACAGTACATGTTGACATTAATGGTTCCCTCAATTAACTGTAGCTCCCCGGTGCCAGCAGCACTCATGCAGCCCCAGACCATGACACTCCCACCACCATGCTTGACTGTAGGCAAAAAACACTTGTCTTTGTACTCCTCACCTAGTTGCCGCCACACATGCTTGACACCATCTGAACCAAATAAGTTTATCTTGGTCTCATCAGACCACAGGACATGGTTCCAGTAATCCATGTCCATAGTCTGCTTGTCTTCAGCAATCTGTTTGTGGGCTTTATTGTGCATCATCTTTAGAAGAGGCTTCCTTCTGTGATGACAGCCATGCAGACCAATTTGATGCATATTTTCTGAGCACTGACAGGCTGACCCCTCACCCCTTCAACCTCTGCAGCAATGCTGGCAGCACTCATACGTCTATTTCCCAAAGAAAACCTCTGGATATGATGCTGAGCACGTGCACTCAGTTTCTTTGGTCGACCATGGCGAGGCCTGTTCTGAGTGGAACCTGTCCTGTTAAACCGCTGTGTGGTCTTGGCCACCATGCTGCAGCTCAGTTTCAGGGTCTTGGCAATCTTCTTATAGTCTAGGCCATCTTTATGTAGAGCAACAATTCTTTTTTTCAGATCCTCAGAGAGTTCTTTGCCATGAGGTGCCACGTTGAACTTCCAGTGACCAGTATGACAGAGTGAGAGCGATAACACCAAATTTACCACACCTACTCCCCATTCACATCTGAGACCTTGTAACACTAACGAGTCACATGACACTGGGGAGAAAAAATAGCTAATTGGGCCAATTTGGACATTTCACTTAGGGGTGTACTCACTTTTGTTTCCAGTGGTTTAGACATTAACGGCTGTGTGTTGAGCTATTTTAAGGGGACAGCAAATTGACACTGTTATACAAGCTGTACACTCACTACTTTACATTGTAGCAAAGTGTCATTTCTTCAGTGTTGTCACATGAAAAGATAGAATAAAATATTTACAAAAATGTGAGGGGTGTACTCACTTTTGTGAGATACTGTATATATATATATATATATATATATATATATATATATATATATATAAACATTTAAAAATAGGCTAATTCAGACAGATTCTCTGTTGTGTTTGTGTCCGCTAATACCGATTTTAGTGTATTTTTAGTAAAAATATGGTCTTCATATATTGGGGGGGGGGCCTGCCAGGTAGGCTGTATGGGGTGTATGGGGCCCCGTGATTTCTAACCGCAGCCCTGCTGGCCACACTGGCTGGGGACAATAGGACACGGAAGTAATGTTGTAAGTGACAGTAAAAGTGACATATACATGCCTAAAACACATACCCTATAAACAATGACATTTTTTTTTCTTTTTTAAAGCAAATTTTATCTAAGCAGCCCAAAGAGCGAAATTACTAGATTCAGCTAAATCTATTTTGCTTAAATCATTCGGCTCATCTCAACTCATTATGCCGTCTATGCGGCCTCTATATCAGAAGTTGTCAGTACCGAGTCTCCATAGAGAGGCCCTGCGGACTGAATGAAGCAGAGATAACTAATGCTTCGTGATTGAACTTTTACCTCCCTGACTAGGCAAGTCATAATTCCCTTGCTTAGAGAGACATCACTCTAAATTTAGAAATAAAGATAGAAAAGAACTTAATCCTTCCTTACAATTATATAACTGTACCATGCAGTCCATTAGGGCCTTCTGCATAATTAAATACAAGACTTTGATTTCTTCTCCAGCCACATTAGAGGAACAATCAGCTTCCAGAATTCTTCCATTAAACAGAAAGGAGAAAGCCAAGTATTATTCCATGAAACGCACTGCGAAATAATAACACTGACTGCTTACATTAGTGTTCAGTCATTTTTCAGAAGAGACAAGTGTATTTTTACTACAATTCTGGCAAAGGATTTTACTGCTGATAAGTCTGTTCATTGGACTGTATTAAACACATCGTTAGCAACTCATTCCGAGTCCCACCACCGACACTGAGAGTGGGTCCTATAGTCCTATAGTCCCGGATTACGTCCTTGTTTAAGAATGTTCATAATGGGTTATTTTAACTCTAACTTATCTATTTTATCTATTTATAGATATATCTATCTATCTATAATCTATCTATCTATCTATCTATCTATCTATCTATCTATCTATCTATCTATCTATCTATCTATCTATCTATCTATCTATCTATAATCTATCTATCTATCTATCTATCTAGTGGCAGCGCTCATATGGGGCTAAGGGGCACCGCCCTCCTAATCCATGCGCCCAGCCCCTAATCTACATATAGGGCAGAGGACGCATGGATTTCAATGTTTTTTTTTTTTTTTTGTGAAGCACATGATTAGAGCTAGAGGATCTAATTGGCTTCAAAAAGGGTGGGCTCGGGGTGCAGTGAGCCCACCCAATTGTGTGACATTAGCAAATTAATATTCGCTAATGTCTTCCTGTTTCTCCTTCCGGCCAATCAGGAAGCGGGTCCTGAGACCCAATTGGCCGGGAATCATAAGACGCAAGGGGAGAAGCCGCCAAAGACACGACCCGGATGGGATAAGCGCGGGGCTGGTGGGCGACGGGCGAGCGAAGCAATGATTGAGCGACAGGGGGTGGTTGGCTGCCTGGGGGGGGGGGTTGACTGGCTGGGTGGGGGCCACAGGCTGCCCCTTAAAGAAAATTAAGCACCAGCCAACACTGTATCTATTTATCTATCATCCCTTTATATAGTAATATCTATCTATCTATCTACAATCCCTTTATATACAATAATTTTCTATCTATCTATCTATCTATCTATCTGTCTGTCTGTCTATCTATCTGTCTGTCTGTCTATCTATCTATCTATCTATCTATCTATCTATCTATCTATCTATCTATCTATCTATCTATCTATCTATCTATCTATCTATCTATCTATCTATCTCTTTGAATGACAATTGCGCGGTCATTCAACACTGTATCCATACTACATTTTTATTGTTTTGTTCACACAAATAGAGCTTTCTTTTGATGGTATTTAACCACATCAGCCCCAGAAGATTTTACCCCCTTCCTGACCAGAGCACTTTTTACAATTTGGCACTGTGTCGATTTAACCGACAACTGTGCGGTCATACAGTGTTGTACCCAAGTGAAATTTTTGTCCTTTTTTTCCCCACAAATAGAGCTTTCTTTTGGTGGTATTTGATCACCTCTGCGTTTTTGTTTTTTTTTGCGGTATAAACAAAAAAAAGCGACAATTTTGAAAAAAAAAAAACAATTTTTTTTTACTTTTTGCGATAATAAATATTACCAAAAATGTTTTTAAAAAACAAATTTCTTCATTGGTTTCACCCAATATATATTCTTCTACATATTTTTGGTAAAAAAAAAAAATTGCAACAAGCATATATTGATTGGTTTGCGCAAAGATTATAGCGTCTACAAACTATGGGAATGAATTATGGCATTTTTATGGCATTTTTATTATTATTATTATTTTTTACTAGTAATGGCAGGTATCTGCGATTTTTAGCAATACTGCAACATTGTGGTGGACAGATCGGACACTTGACACGTTTTGGGACCACTGACATTTTTACAGTGATCAGTGATATAAAAATGCACTGATTACTGTGTAAATGTCACTGGCAGGGAAGGGGTTAACACTAGGGGGCGGTTAAGGGGTTAACTATGTTCCCTAGTTAGTGTTTCTAACTTACGGGGATAGGACTGACTGGGGGAGGAGACATATCGTTATTCCTACTTAGTGGGAACAAACGATATGTCTCCTCCCCCCTGACAGAACAGGGATTTCTGTGTTTACACACACATATTCCCTGAGCTTGCACTCGTGCCCGCGATCGTGGGTAGCCGGCTGCGATCGTGCCTGCCGGCCACGCGCATAATGTCCCCCCCGCCGTGCAGCGGGCACGCATGCACCCCCTGGCGGCTCTTAAGGGCTATAACGTACCCATACGGGGTTTCGCCCAGCAGAGCCATTCTGCCGACGTATATCGGCGTGAGCCAGTAGGTAAATGGTTAATAACCATTGGGTTTTTTATTTTTTGCTATAAAAAAAAAGACTGAAAATTTTGAAAAATAAATTTTCCTCATTTCTGTTACAAAATTTTGCAAATAAATAATCTTTTTTCATACATGTAGGCCAAAATGTATTCTGCTACATTTCTTTGGTGAAAATAACCCAAATCAGTGGATATTATTTAGTCTGTAGGAAAGTTATAGAGTCCACAAACTATAGTATATAGCTGAAAATTGATCAATCCTGATGTACAGACAGCAGATCTCATTTCTTAAGGCCCTACAATGCCAGGATAGTACAAATATCCCCCAAGTGTCCCCTTTTTGGAAAGTTGACAGTCCAAGGTATTTAGTAAAAGGCACGGTGGGTTTTTTGAAGTTGCAATTTTTTGTCATAATTTTTTTGAAAATTAAGACATTTCACAAATTTTTTTTTACATACTATCACCAGTGCAGTACAGCGTCATCATATACCTGGTGTGGCGGTGATATATTCGCTATTGTCACACTGATTCTCCTCCCGGCCAATCAGGAAGCGGGTCTTGAGGCCCATCACCCGATTGGCTGAAAGGACGGGCGAACCTATTGGACGCCTAGCAGGAGGAGACGCACAGCGGAACCCGTCGTGGTGCAGAGGAGGAAACGCGATGGAATCTGCCGCCCATAGGGTCGCTGCCCGCCCGCGACCTAGATGGAATAAATGCGGGGCTGGATGACCGACCGACCACCCGTGGGTGGGAGGGGGGAGTGGGTGTGGGTAACCCGACTGAACGACCAATCGACAGTGTGGTGGTGGTGGTGGTGGGGGGGGGCAAACCAGCCGCCACTGGTTCCAGGCATTCGTCCTTGGGTGCATGCTGCCCTAAATGTAAGTTAGCTAGGTGCATTGTCCAGTCACAGTTGCTATCAGCATCTCATAGGGGTTTTTTTATCAATTATCAAAAAGGAAATTATAACAGTCATGTAAAGAGACTCATACTCTGCAGAAAAGATTGTAGTAACATTGCTGTTTTACCTCTTCAACATTTAATTATTTGTAATAGAAAACATTACTGTGTGATATTTTATATCATAGGGTACTGCTATGGGAAGCAAAATGGCACCCCAATATGCAAATTTATTTATGGCTGACCTGGAGGACAAATTTCTGAACAGCATACAACAAAAGCCATACAGATATTATCGCTATATTGATGATATATTCATGATATGGACTGAAGGTGAAGAAAATCTAAACCAATTCTTCTCATTGATCAACACTTTCCACCCATCTATCAAACTAAAAATGGACTATTCGAACACACATGTCAACTTCCTGGACACTACAGTATGCATCAGGGATGACAAGCTTCACACGTTGATATACAGAAAACCGACTGACCGATGCAGCTTTCTTCATAGTTCCAGTTTTCACCCCCAACACACCAAACGGGCCATCATACACAGCCAGGCCATCAGATACCACCGAATTTGTTCAGACCCAGAAAACAGAGATAAACATCTCAGAACACTGGCAGATTCCTTCCATAAGAAAGGTTACAAAGACAAAACCATCAACAACAGCATAAACACAGCCTTGAAAACCCGAAGAGAAAATCTCCTCCAATAAACAGAGAAAAAAACAAATAACCGAGTACCTCTAGTCACCACATACAACCCAGCACTTGAAGGGATCAAAAAGATAATCAAAGATTTACAACCCATTATAACAGAGGATGAAACACTGAAAGGAATATTCCAACAACCCCCATTATTGGCTTTCAGACAACCACCCAACCTCAGACACAAACTAATCAGCAGGAAACTTCACTCTGATTATGAAGTCACAAATAATGGTAGCAAACCCTGCAATAAAAAACACTGCAAACTATGCAACCAGATCAATCTATCCAAAAGTGTTACACACACAAATGGGACCTTCAATATCATGGGATCTTACAGCTGTACCTCAAGTAATGTTGTGTACCTCATCCAATGCAAAAGGTGCAGCAAAGGATCTTATGTTGGTGAAACAGGACAGAAGTTGCAAGCGAGGATGAATTTGCACAGACATACCATCAAAGAACATAAAAAAGACAGTTTATGCACACCTGTGGGACATCATTTCTCACAATCGGACCACACTATAGAAGACCTCAATGTCTTAGTTCTTAAAGGGAATTTCAGAACTATCCAGGAAAGGAAAACGTTTGAACTAAGAATGATACTTCTTTTTGACACGAAGAATAATGGCCTGAATTTAGATATTGGTTTCCTTACACATTATGCTAAAGTTTTACGACCGCTCTGTGACTAGCATTCCCCCCTAGCTCTCCCTCTGTCTTATTTCACTAACTCTGCTGCTATCTTTATTACCATTGATTTGTATGTGTTTGGTTTTCTCTTTTTTTTTTTCTCTTCTTCTTTAACATTCTGCTTAAAAATTTGTGAATCAGTACTGCTTGGACCTTGAAGAAGGGGACATACCCCGAAAGCTTGTCCTGAAAAATTGTATGTTAGTGCAAATAAAAAAAGTATCATAGACAGTACACAATTTTCTCTGTCACAATTGCACTAATACGGCTACAATCAAATCAAGTATGATGGAAGATACTGCATATAGCCGCATAAAGAAGCAGTTAACCAACCTGATCACAAAGGAAACACAGGTCAACAGCGACATCTTCTTTCTCTCAAGATGCAAAAAGAGGAATCTCATACCACAGGGTCTCCGGATTAAAAATCCTTGTGCAAATACACTGAACTCTCCTTATGCAGAAGGACTCTGCAGACGTACCAGCGAAAGGTTAAGGAACAACCTCATTCATAAACTCTATGGTAAAAGGGAAACAATCCGGGAACAAAAGCAGTTGGTGTTTGAAACCTCAACACCATTGGACCCCACAAGCATCAACCAAATTAAGAATGAAATTGGAACCTTACAAAGAGAACTGCAAAAACTTGCCATGAACAGGAAGCAAAAAAAACTCCAAAAGCTACACCAAGAGCAGACCTTTTGGATACCACCTAAACAACACGAAACAAACACAACTTCTATAACTCCTGCTATCAGCAACTGGGAAGCCAATCCAGAATCCCAAGGTATCCCTTATGTAAATGCTGACTTTACAGAAAATGTGGATATAACAGAGGAACTCGGAATCATAAATTTGTCAAATCATCAACTTACTACACCAGAAACAACAGTCCTCTCCAAAGGCCTCACATTCTGCCCAACCACCAAATTGGATAAATTACAGGTATGGTCAGATATGGAGGAATTCTTTAGGAGACTAAGGCTCAAAGAATATTTTGACAGTAAGGAAAGGAATCCTAGGACAATAGGAGATTACAAAAGGAAAAAGAACAGCAACTTCACACCTCCACAAGGACGCAACCCCAAACTGGATACCTATATTGACAGCTTCAGGCTGCGAGTTACATCCCTGATATCCACCCAGCAAAAGAAAATATTATACAACCTTTCACCACTGGAGCGAAGAGCTGTACATGATCTGCGCAATAATCAGGCCATAACCATCAAACCAGCAGATAAAGGGGGAGCAGTCGTTGTGATGGATACAGACAAATATATACAAGAGGGCCAGAGGCAGCTGGCAAATAATACTTACTACAAAAAACTGCATTATAATCCGACCCAGGATTTTACTCAGCAATTAAAAGATCTCATTGCGACAATGCCAAGCCACCTACATTCAGAACGCATCAATGCGATTCCGGATAATCCAGAAATTGGAGACTTCTACATGCTGCCCAAGATCCACAAGCCAGGAAAACCAGGAAGACCCATTATAACAGGTATGAATACACTTACCGAACATATCTCAGGCCTTGTAGAAAACATGTTAAAACCTTTAGTCATGAACACTGCGAGTTTCCTGCAAGACACCACTGATTTTTTGAACAAGCTTAACAATATACAACAATTACCACCTAATACACTTCTAGTCACTATGGATGTAGAATCTCTGTACAGTAACATCCCTCACAAGGATGGGTTGGCGGCATGTCACAGATTCTTATCATCCTCACCAGACCACAAATACACTGCTGAGGATGTGACACGGCTCATTGAATTCATTCTTACATACAACTACTTCACTTTCAATAATGACATCTATCTCCAGTGTATGGGTACTGCTATGGGAAGCAAAATGGCACCCCAATATGCAAATTTATTTTTGGCTGACCTGGAGGACAAATTTCTGAACAGCATACAACAAAAGCCATACAGATATTATCGCTATATTGATGATATATTCATGATATGGACTGAAGGTGAAGAAAATCTAAACCAATTCTTCTCTTTGATCAACACTTTTCACCCATCTATCAAACTAAAAATGGACTATTCGAACACACATGTCAACTTCCTGGACACTACAGTATGCATCAGGGATGACAAGCTACACACGTCGATATACAGAAAACCGACTGACCGATGCAGCTTTCTTCATAGTTCCAGTTTTCACCCCCAACACACCAAACGGGCCATCATACACAGCCAGGCCATCAGATACCACCGAATTTGTTCAGACCCAGAAGACAGAGATAAACATCTCAGAACACTGGCAGATTCCTTCCATAAGAAAGGTTACAAAGACAAAACCATCAACAACAGCATAAACACAGCCTTGAAAACCCGAAGAGAAAATCTCCTCCAATACACAGAGAAAAAAACAAATAACCGAGTACCTCTAGTCACCACATACAACCCAGCACTTGAAGGGATCAAAAAGATAATCAAAGATTTACAACCCATTATAACAGAGGATGAAACACTGAAAGGAATATTCCAACAACCCCCATTATTGGCTTTCAGAAAACCACCCAACCTCAGACACAAACTAATCAGCAGGAAACTTCACTCTGATTATGAAGTCACAAATAATGGAAGCAAACCCTGCAATAAAAAAACGCTGCAAACTATGCAACCAGATCAATCTATCCAAAAGTGTTACACACACAAATGGGACCTTCAATATCATGGGATCTTACAGCTGTACCTCAAGTAATGTTGTGTACCTCATCCAATGCAAAAGGTGCAGCAAAGGATCTTATGTTGGTGAAACAGGACAGAAGTTGCAAGCGAGGATGAATTTGCACAGACATACCATCAAAGAACATAAAGAAGACAGTTTATGCACACCTGTGGGACATCATTTCTCACAATCGGACCACACTATAGAAGACCTCAATGTCTTAGTTCTTAAAGGGAATTTCAGAACTATCCAGGAAAGGAAAACGTTTGAACTAAGAATGATACTTCTTTTTGACACGAAGAATAATGACCTGAATTTAGATATTGGTTTCCTTACACATTATGCTAAAGTTTTACGACCGCTCTGTGACTAGTATCCCCCCCCCTGCATTCCCCCCTAGCTCTCCCTCTGTCTTATCTCACTAACTCTGCTGCTATCTTTATTACCATTGATTTGTATGTGTTTGGTTTTCTCTTTTTTTTTTTCTCTTCTTCTTTAACATTCTGCTTAAAAATTTGTGAATCAGTACTGCTTGGACCTTGAAGAAGGGGACATACCCCGAAAGCTTGTCCTGAAAAATTGTATGTTAGTGCAAATAAAAAAAGTATCACGGACAGTACTCAATTTTCTCTGTCACAATTGCACTAATACGGCTACAATCAAATCAATTATGTGTGATATTTTGGAAGCCATGTGCACCCCCTGGTGGTAATAAGGGGATCAAAATGTTTTATTCTTCTTAAAGAGATACTAAGTATAAAACACAAGACATGTGCATGAGCTCTTACTAAGCTGGTGCTCAATTCTGTCAGTGCAATAGGTGACTTTTTTGCTGGTAATCTCACAGATTGGAGTAAATCTCTTGTTTGTAAACATATCTATACTTTTTATTTTCATCATAAATAAGGCCCCTTTCACATCATCGGCCTGCTCAAATCTGCCTGTCTGTTTTTCAGGCGGATCAGAGCGGACCACCCATTTACTTCTATGGGCAGGCAGATGTCAGTGGACATGTGTTTGCTGACACCCGCCTGCCGCCCGATCCGACAAGACCCGCTCAAAACGGACAGATGGTAATACATTCGCCATCCGTCCAGCGGATCGGATGAAAACGGACAGGCTGTCCATTTTCATCGGATTTCCCCATAGAGAACAGCGGGGCTCTGACAGGTCGGTCCCTGCACAGTGAGCAGAGACGGACCTGTTATCCGCCTGCTCAGCGGGGATCAATGGAGCAATCCCCCGCTGAGCTAGCGGAGTCCGTCCAATGGATCTGCCCCACATGAAAGGGGACTAAAAGATTTTAATAAGGTCATCTTTTCACTGGGAAAATGGTGTGTTTTTATTATAGGTTAGTGTTTGCAAACACATAGTTACAGATAGACATATAGATAAATCACACGTAAATATGAATATGTCAAAGTATCAGGAATATACAAATGCATTAAAAGTGAACATAAACCATAAATAAATATAATTTTCTAAAGCAACGTGTTTCATAAAATAGTGCGATTTTAACTAAAATAGTTGTTTTTTCCTTTTTTTTCATCCTTTATTGTAGCTCAGTACTGATGATCTCCTGCAAGCTCCTTGCAGCCACCTCCTGTGCACATGCAATGGCCACATGACATTCCTCATGTACAGGTTTCCTTATGGTGAAAACAGTGGGCCATGCCTGTATAATACAGTGCATCCGGAAAGTATTCACAGCGCTTTTCCACATTTTGTTATGGTACAGCCTTATTCCAACATGGATTAAATTGATCAAAATTCTACAAACAATGCCCCATAATGACGACAATGTGAAAGAAGTATGTTTAAAATCTTTCCTTTTTTCTTAAAAATAAAAAAATGAAAAAAAATCCCGATGTACATAAGTATTCACAGCCTTTGCTCAATACTTTGTTGAAGCCCCTTTGGCACCAATTACAGCCTCAAGTCTTTTTGAGTATGATGCTACAAGCTTGGCATGCCTATTTTTTGGCAGTTTCTCCCATTCTTCTTTTCAGGACCTCTCAAGCTCCATCAGGTTGGATGGGGAGTGTCGGCGCACAGCCATTTTCAGATCTCTCCAGAGATGTTCAATCAGATTCAAGTCTGGGCTCTGGCTGGACCACTCAAGGACATTCACAGAGTTGTCCCGTAGCCACCCCTTTGTTAAATTGGCTGTGTGCTTAGGGACATTGTCCTGTTGGAAGATGAACCTTCGCCCCAGTCTGAAGTCCAGAGCCCTCTGGAGCAGGTTTTCATCAATAATGTCTCTGTACATTGCTGCATTCACTTTTTCCTCTATCCTGATCAGTCTCTCAGTTCCTGCCACTGAAAAACATCCCCACAGCATTATGCTGCCACCACCATGCTTCACTGTAGAGATAGTATTGGCCAGGTGATGAGCGGTGCCTGGTTTCCTCCAAACATGACGCTTGCCATTCACAGACCAGAGAATTTTGTTTCTCATGCTCCGAGAGTCCTTCAGGTGTCTTTTGGAAAACTCCAGGCAGGGTGTCATGTGCCTTACCCGATCGCTCAGTTTGGCTGGGCAGCCCGCTCTAGGAAGAGTCCTGGTGGTTCCAAACTTCTTCCATTTACGGATGATGGAGGCCACTGTGCTCATTGGGACCCTTCTCTAGATCTGTGCCTGGATACAATCCTGTCTCGAAGGTCTACAGACAATTCCTTGGACTTCATGGCTTGGTTTGTGCTCTGACATGCACTGTTAACTGTGGAATCTTATATAGGACAGGTGTGTGCCTTTCCAAATCATGTCCAATCAACTGAATGTACCACAGGTGGACTCCAATCAAGTTGTAGAAACATCTCAAAGATGATCAGTGGAAACAGAATGCCCCTGAGCTTAATTTTGAGTGTCATGGCAAAGGCTGTGAATACTTATGTACATGGGATTTTTTTCATCTTTTATTTTTAATACATTTGCAAAGATTTCAAACAAACTTCTTTCATGTTGTCATTATGGAGTATTGTTTGTAGAATTTTGAGGAAAATAATTTAATCCATTTTGGAATAAGGCTGTAGCATAACAAAATGTGGAAAAAGTGAAGCGCTGTAAATACTTTCCACACTGTATGTGGAGAAAATATCACTTCTGTTTTTTCCTTCAAAAGCCCATGTGATAGGGTGACAAATTAGAACCTTGACCAGCATTAGTGGTGAGAGGCCTCTGGTCCACCTGTGTTCCAGTGCCATATGAGCGGTGCTCATGATACTGCTCTACATTAAGTCCTGAAATGGGTGGGGACTGGAGGTTGTCCCCTAGAGGGCAGGTTAGAAACCACAAAAAAAAAAAGACATTTAAATAATTCTTCACACTTCGGTTCCTCATCTTGCCTAGAACCTATAGACACTATGGGGTTGATTTACTAACACTGGAGTGTGCAAAATCTGGTGCAGCTCTGCATAGAAACCAATCAGCTTCCAGGTTTTATTGTCAAAGCTTAATTGAACAAGCTGAAGTTAGAAGCGGATTGGCTACCATGCACAGCTGCAACAGATTTTGCACTCTCCAGTTTTAGTAAATCAACCCCTCTGAGACTCCTTTCTGATTCTCATTATCCTTTAATGTTTCAGGATGGGGTTGTAGAACATGACCCACACCTCACCAGACTGTGGTGTCCTCCCTGGAAAACTAATACTTGGCCACTACTGTGTTCTGTATTCTGAATTCACTTTGCCATATACTGTAGGCTTACACCACAGGAAGCCACCACTTGATTACTTCAAGGCCTTGCTCTCGTGACTCTGCAAGCCAGGTCCATAGACTGACCCTGCAGTAAAGCAGGTTCCAATATTGATACCAAGCCTCAAGGTGAGGGGCATGAAGCGCATCTGCCCTCCCACAGAACAGGGCCACCGTCACCTTCCACAGTCATCCGCTTCCACTCAGTTTGGCCGCTAGTTCCTCAAAGCTTGTGTAGCGCTTCTGGTAGTATTGTTTCCTCTGCTCTTTCTCTGGCACTTTCTCTTTCTAAGTCACAAAAAAGATGGCACACATTGACCTCTTAGAAAATAAGCAGACTGTATTGGCAGACCAAACTTAAAAGGTAACACAGCAGATCGGTAGTTCAGTGTCAACAAATGAACATATGTGTCTAAATATGAAAACAGTGCAACACAGCTATAATGCAATAAACCCAGGTACATTTAAGGTTAGAGTCAGCATGTACTGCAGTACTAGTAGAAGTGGGGTATTTAGGTTTTGTACTGCCGTAGGACTGACTAAACTTGTACACCCCTTAATTTAAATACGACCCACCCTTCCCTGTCAATGTCAAGCCCCTTCCTGTTTAAGACCCGCCCTGTCATCTGTAAACCACACCCTTTCCTCTTTAGGCTCCACCTTTTCTGGAACACAGACATGTCAAATCGCATGCCAAATCGGCAGCTTTTGCCGGCAATGGCACCGTCCAAAATGGTGCGACGCCGACTTTGCGGCGCCGCCCCGATTCCCAAAAAGAGTTCCTGTGCTACTTTTGGCAACTTCGGGTGATTTGAATAGTCATCTGTGCATGAACTGGCACAGATGTCTGTCAAATCGCCCCCCGATTCAGAAGTCAGACTGCATTGCTGGTTTAAAATTGTGCGAGTTCAGCTGAACTTGCACGGTTTCTAACCTGCATCAGTGTGAACCTGGGCTAAATGTAGCCAGCAGGATGGGTAATAAAATTCAGACTGATCTATGATCAGAAATGACACTTTTCTTCATATGTCAGAAGGCAGCATTAGGCTGGGTTCACACCTATGTGAATTGGATGTTGGTTTACCCGCTTCCAATTCGCATAGCAGGAGAATGTGACCGGCTCTCACATATCTCTGGGGGCGGCTGCGGAGTGGCTTGCACAGAAACGCTGTGCATCTTTGGCTCCGTTTCAGGGCTGAAATCAGGCAGATTTGGTGGTGATCCGTCCCTGAAATGGAGAACAGCGTTCCTGTCAAATCCGCGGCCAGTTCCAGTGTGAACCGAGCCTTAGACATAAAAGTAGTTATGAAAGGTTAGCCACATATACAAGCAGACACTAAGGTGTTAAATGCCATTGATTCCAGAAGGACCAGCCTGCAGATATTGAGCTATAAAGAGTTAACCATATATGTAAGCAGCAGTGTACATGTCTCCATTGATGCGGAGTAGAAAAGCACCGCCCTCCCCTAGCAGCAAGGACACAGAGGGTTAATTATCAGAAAGTAGTCCCTATTTCAGATAACAGGGAGATAGGAGAAACAAAGTTGAGGCACAGATAAGCGGAGGATGGTATCTTACTCTGACCTCCTGCATGATATGCAGAATGTAGCTGGGTCTGCCCACCGAAGCCACAACCTGACCGACCCTGGAATCACAACACAGGAGAAGAAGCTTGGAAAAGAAGAAAGGTAAAACTGTAATCCTTAAAGTGTCGTTTATTGATACAACAGAGTGACAATAAAACAATAAAACTGACGCGTTTCGGCAATAGCCTTAGTCGTAGCTAGAGAAGAAGCTGACAAGTTCTACAGGTACCTCTCTGCTCTCCTGTCTGTTTGAAGGGGAGGGGGAGGGAAGAACTGTGAGCACACGCTCTGCTCTATGTGAGAGACACCGCAGCCAGCAACCTTTGGCAGTGAATGGACTGACTCAGCAGGCGCCCTAGGCCTGGGCCTTGTCGGTCTAGGCCAGAATACACCACTGACTAGTAGCATAAACAGTAGCTCTCAGTCTCGGAAATTAAACCCCCAGTGACTGCAGAGAACTACTAATAGGTATAGCAGACTAGCTCACTTGAGGGCTCTCAAGCAAGGGGCTATGCTTAGGCCTGTGGCTTATTACACTAACAGCAACCCAGTGCTGTCTTCAGGTAAGTAGTGCTTCTGAGCTGTTCTTAAAGTAAACTTTTGCATCGTTGGGCCCCTTTAACGTTGGCGCACAAACCAGTGAGGCTGTCTCCAAGGGTGAATTTCAGCAGCAAATAAAAGTGCAGTTGGGCTCAGTACTTGAGTAGGCCCCTTGGTACAGAATGACAGCAATAGGGCAAGTTATCAAGAGGGCAGTGGATAGGGAGAAGGTATGTACTAAGGTATTATGCTGCCGGGGGGGGGGGGTGCACAAAGAGAAAGCTGGATGCAGGCAGCTTCGAGGCAACTCAAACAGCGATTCTGAATGATGGGTGCTCACACTCCTGACCAGCTCCTCCGCTCAGAGGCACTCAGCACAGCAGTCCACCCTTTCACTCTAGCACACCCCTGTCTGATGCAGTCCAGCTCTGCTTAGTTCAGCACACCGCGGCTCATACACTTCTTCACACACGGTTGGCGTGTCTCCCCTCAAGTGCTTGGCTCCTTCCCGGGCTTGTGTTTTATATATCCTCCCTCCCCTTCCTGGTGCTTGTGGGCCTTGTAATTGTAGCCCCAGTTTGAGTGTGTGCAGCGTCCTCCTTCAAGACTACATCTCCCAGACTGCCATGGGCACTTGTATTCCAGTTATAGTTAGCCAAACTAATGGACACTGCCATTTTGTGGACAAATAAAGTTCTGCATCTCAGTAACAAGTCTAGTGTTACACTTGTCCCATGCCCAAAGGTTAAAATGTATGTGCCAAATGTACTAAACCACAAGCATTGGTGTCCGCAGGTAGGGGCAAGGGGGGTCAAGTGCCCCCCCCCCGGAATCAGGCACATTGGCACATTCAACACAGTGGCTATGGGGATGCGGGCAGCCAGTGGGGTGACACCATCAAGATGCTGTCAAGCCCCCCAATCAGTGTAGTGTGACTGCGGGCTCTTTTCCCTGCTCAGGCTAGCAGAGAACTCGGGGTGCTGTGTCAGAAGAAAGGCGAGCTGCGGGCTGTAAGAGGTTTACCCCACTCGCCCCCCCTTTCTCCTGCAGGGAGAAGAGACGGCTGAGAGCCAATCAAAGGAAACTAGGAGAGGAGAGCATCACAAGACCTGTAGTCCTGAAGATTGGCGGCCCCATTTTCCACAGGAAGGAGGCTACAGCTCGATCGAGAGAGATTGAGAGACTGTAGCCTGGAAAAAAGCTGAGGGAGTAAGTGCTACCAGACAAAGAAAGAGGCGTGTGCTGGGCGGAAGCCAGAGAGAGAGCCCATGCTACCCAGCACCACCAGAGAGAGAGCCACGCTACCCAGCACCAGAGAGAGCCATGATGCCCAGCGCCACCAGAGAGAGAAGGCCACTGCTGAGGTACAGACATGCTACACTACTGACCAGAATCTCCCCGGGGAACCCAGAGTGAGTGATCGTCCAGCCGGAGGGATCACTGCTGTAGTTTTGCTGGGTCTGGTAAGAGGGCCTGTCGCCCATTATCCATTACTTATCCTAGGGACTGTGCTACGCCTGCTGTCTCTGACCATGATAATGTGATAATGACATTGTCGAAAAGGGGCGGCGCATGGGTGACTCTAAAATGATGCCCCCCCCTGAAAAAAGTTCTGCGGACGCCCATGACCACAAGGGTTAACCCGACACAAATGTCCTGCAGCAGCACAAGGCTGCTCAACCCTGACGGTCGAATGGCTTAACTCCCGAGTGAGATTCTTCAGATACACCAAGGTTACTCTGATTCGAGTTATAGACATTTCTACTAGTAAAGGACACGATCAACTTCTTGGATTAAATTAAATTCCTTTTTACTGACAAGCTTGGGAATTACAGGTACATCTCATATCAATTTTCAGAACTGGCTGTGCTGCTGTAATATAACACTGTTCCCAGTGGGTACATTAGAGTGGGTGCATGGCAACATAGTGTGGCTCATACCGAAAATGGATAAAATCCATAGCAAAAGAAGTCCATGACACTTGTATTCCCTGAAAAACGGGCGCATTGAGGGGGGTGGCTAGTGAAGAAAATAAATTACATTACAGCAGTTGGTTCTCACAGCTCTATTTGTGATAGGACTCTCTCTCTAGGGGTAGTCCTCTGCAGATATACTATAGTGCCAAAAGTGTTGGGCCTTTGGTGCCTTTACACACACATGAACTTTAATGGCATCCCAGTCTTAGACCGTAGGGTTCAATATTGAGTTGTCCCACCCTTTGCAGCTATAACAACTTCAAATTTTCTGGGAAGGCTGTCCACAAGGTTTAGGAGTGTGTCTATGGGAATGTTTGATCATTCTTCCAGAAGTGCATTTGTGAGGTCAGACACTTATGTTAGATGAGGAGGACTGGGTCGCAGTCTCCACTCTAATTCATCCCAAAGGTGTTCTATCAGGTTGAGGTCAGGACCAGGGGCAGCCCGTCCATTAGGGGCGCCCGGGCAAAACCACCCCCCCCCCTGCCTCTCCACCAGTGGATAGATTCGTGCATAACATGAATCTATCCATGGCCGCCGCCGCCGCCCCCTGTTCATGTGTCCGGCCCCTTTCGGGTCACCAGGAATATGAATTAGAGCGGACAGGTTTTTTTTAACCGCTTCAATACAGGGCATTTTCACCCTCTTCCTGCCCAGACCAATTTTTAGTTTTCAGCACTGTCACACTTTGAATGACAATTGCGCGGTCATGCAACACTGTACCCAAATTTTTATTGTTTTTTACCCACAATTAGAGCTTCCTGTTGGTGGTATTTGATCAGCTCTGCGGTTTTTATTTTTTGCACTATAAACAAAAGAAGAGCGTCAATTTTGAAAAAAACACAATATTTTTTACTTTTTGCTATAATAAATATCCCAATTTTTTTTTTTTAAAAAAACATTTTTTTCCTCAGTTTAGGCTGATATGTATTCTTCTACATATTTTTTGGTAAAAAATCGCAATAAGCTTATATTGATTGGTTTGCGCAAAAGTTATAGCGTCTACAAAATACGGGATAGATTTATGGCATTTTTATTTATTGAATTTATTTTTTACTAGTAATGGCGGCGATCTGCAATTTTTTTTTCATGACTGTGACGGACATATCGGACACTTTTGACACATTTTTGGGACCATTCACATTTATACAGCGATCAGAACTATAAAAATGCACTGATTACTGTGAAAATGTGACAGGCAGGGAAGGGGTTAACACTAGGGGGTGATCGAGGGGTTAATTATGTCTCCTAGGGAGTGATTCTAACTGTAGGGGGCGGGAATTCACAAGAGGAGGAGACCGATCGGTGTTCCTCTGTACTGGGAACACACCATCGGTCTCCTCTCACCTGACAGGACGTGGATCTGTGTGTTTACACACACAGATCCACTGTCCTGCTGTGTTCATGGGCAATCGCGGGTGCCCGGAGAACATTGCGGCCGCCGGGCATGCACACCAGGTCCCGAGCAACGCGGCGGGTGCGTTCGCCCCCTAGACGGCCGGGAAGCCCAGGACTTCATTTGATGCCCGCCCAGGATGGGAGATCCCTCCTGAGGACGTCATATTACTATTGCCGGGTAATGAAGTGGTTAAAGAGCCTGATTAGAGCCATAGGCTCTATCTTTTGCTTTTATTGCAGTTGAAGAACCGCTGCGCAAATAACGAGTGACATAAAAAATTGCAATAATCTGCATTTTATTCTTCAGGGTCTCTGCTAAAAAAAAAATTTAATACTGTTTGGGGGTTATACGTAATTTTCGAGCAAAAAATACTGATTTAAACTTGTAAACAAATAGTGCCAGAAAAAAAGTCATATCTCTAAGAACAAACTGACAACCATTGGATATTTTTCACTCCATTGAGGTACAACTTTGTTACTTTCTTGACACCTATTGGGTTTGTTACATTGTCCTCATACACATCTAATACTTATATCATTTCTATATTGCCCTCTAGTCTCTCTGCCCATACCAGCCTTATAACCATGTTGGCATGCATTCATGTATTTACCATATTTCATATCTCAGATAGTCCTTCATATCAACATACTCTAATAAGCTTAATTAATTTATTTACATCTTTATGTATATATAAATTGAATTTTAGAACCTTATACATTAAACTCATTTTGCAATTATTATGCCCTCTGACATATGTGCATCCTTGCAGACATTTTCTAGGCATGATTTTCAAGGGGCCAAGTGGAGACCGCAGTGAGAAATACCCCTATCCAGACCGTGCTGATCCTCCGGATGTTCCCCCGTTGTGGCTTTTGTTTGTTCCGCCTCCTCAGTCCCCAAGCTGGACACTACACGACCGGCATCTTGATATCCAGCGTTTGGTGATTTATCTCAGCCATTTGGTAAGTATGAGGTCTCTGTTTCAGACCTCTCTTGCCAATCATTCCACCTGCCCCCTTTTATCAACAATATACATCTATTGATCTTATCACTTATATTGCAGATACAACATTCATGCATCCACCCCTGAAGAAGCGAGCAGGGTCTCGCGAAATGCATAGGGCTTTATTGATGCTTGTTCTATGCCGGTACATGCTGGGTATTATTGATGTCTGCATTATGTTTACATACTTTCCCGTCCATGTGTATGTACATTTTATTTCCTTATTATATATGTGTATTTACTGACCTAGCAACTTTCAAGTTTTATTGTTGCTCATTGATGTATAATACTTGTAATAAATCTTTGTATATTTACTTTCATCCGTGTTGTGTGCATTGGCTATTATGCCGGGCAACTCACAATCATTGTTGTTGCCACTCCGTTACATAACATTTTGAAATGAATAAATTGATTTTGTCTCAGTGTTCGCTGTGAACATTGGCTGAACCTCTCTCACCTCATCTAAAGTCCCAGGGCTATTTCTCTTGTTTTTTTGTGCACTATTAGGGATGGAGGTGTCAGAGGGTTCACGCTAGACCTTAATCTCCTTTTTTCAGGAAAAAAAGCCTGGTCTTAATGTGGCACTCTCAAAAGTTGAAAATGGCTGTCCAGTTGACTTTAGGCTCCATTCATACATGTGCAACTTGTCATGCAACTTTGGCTATCAAAATTACATGACAAGTTGTTCCCCATGTTTTCCAACCATTCATAAAGTTGCAGCAACTTCAAAGTAGTTAATGCACTACTTTGGTCTGACTTTCATGCAACTTGAGGGCCGTAGACTTCAATAATAGTCCTCAAAAGTTGCATGAAAGTCGTACCTGAATGTTACACAATGCAACTTGTGTGCAACAGTTTTCCATGATCACTGGTCAAAGCCCCAGTCGTATCCAAGTTGCACCCATCCAAAGTTGCATCAAAGTTGCACTCCAAAGTCAGCCCAGCTTTGGAGTCGTACAAGTGTGAATGGAGCCCTATTCTGAGAATCCAGCTTAAAGTGGAGTTCCACCCACTTTTACAACTCTTCAGCATCCCTCACTAAACTGTGCACTGTAAACAAATTGGATATTTTTTTATTTTTTTTCTCAGCACCTACTGTATATCTGCTGTATTCATTTTTCACTTCCTCCTCCCTGGCCGCGGCCCATCGCATCATTTCCTGTTTGCATTGCCTTCTGGGAAGGGGCGGCAACTTCCTCTGACACTGCCGTTGCTATGGAAACCTGACCTGAAACCTATTACACTGCTTGTGGTGCACTGAGCATGTGTGAGATCTGCAAGGATGAGATCCAGGAAGAAATACAGTCTGGCTTCAGATGCCCACACTTAAGATGGCCACGGCCTGCTGTAAGTTTATAAAATAACAAACTACTGCTATAAACTAACAAAACAGACCTTAATTTACAGACTAACTTTACTAGAATACATTAAGCTTGTGTAAGGAGGTTTTTTTTTTCTTGTAAACAATGTCCCAAAAGAATGAACTCAGTGAACACTTTTGGACTTAACCAGAGCCACCAGGGAATCCTCAAAAACATGATATCATTTCCTATTGTGTGGAGCATAGGCTCATATTCCAGCTGTGTTATCCTACAACTGTTGCTGCTAAGAACGGCTTTTCTGTGTCTAGAATGAAACTTTTTGTAAACGATTTTAATCCCAAATGTCATAGAGCTGACCAAACCAACGGTGCACTGCGTGGGTCCGGCCTAGAACACTAGAAGCCATTATCTCCAAATTAGCAGCTATTGTAAAGCCGCATATGAAGTAATGAGACTCTCCTCTGCCAAATCAAATTTGTGTTTGGGTAAAGTATCATTTTGGGATCTCCACTGTTAGCGTTCTCTCTGTGCAATCATGTGTTTCTGGAGCTCGTCCCCCTACATTTGGGAATTTCTTGCGGTGGAGATGTTTCTTGCCGCTCACATTTGCCAAGTCTGAAATGATAAAATCAGAAATCCATCACGCTGATGGCAGGCAAGGGCTCATTT
Source organism: Aquarana catesbeiana (assembly GCF_042186555.1). Classification (NCBI taxonomy): domain Eukaryota; kingdom Metazoa; phylum Chordata; class Amphibia; order Anura; family Ranidae; genus Aquarana; species Aquarana catesbeiana. Next base: position 657,961,930 of record NC_133327.1, read on the forward strand.
TTGTTTCATTTTTCATGTCTGTGAGGTTAGGATTCAAGACTGATGGGATACACAGCGTGTAACTAGGAGGGGGACTTTCTGTCAATTACAAGTTTCTATATATAAAGATATTGAAAAAGTTCTTAAATCTGTAATCAGCATTTTGTTTGCTAGAAAATTACTTAGAACCCCCAAACAATATATATTTCTTAAGCAGACGCCCTAGAAAATAAAATGCTGGGTGTTGTAATTGTTTATATCACACGGTATTTGCGCATCGGATTTTCAAACTCAACTTTTACGGAAAAAAGCATACTTTAAAGTGGTTGTAAACCCACGAGAAAAAAAAAAAACCTGCAAGACAAAGGCATAATGAGCTAGTATGCATAGCATACTAAGAATGTGAAGCATCTGAGATCTGACTGTGGTACCAACTTTGTTGGAGCATGTAAAGAGCTACAATTTGCTGGCGAATAATGGATGTACTTGGTTATTTAACCCCCCACATTCTTCACACATGGGAGGATCCTGGGAACGAATGATTGGAGTAACACAAAGAATTCTTGACTCCATCTTGGAGAATCAAAAGGTTGGTGTGTCCTCTTCTCTTTATTCCTTTTTTGCCTGCTAGGATACCCCTATCCTTGAGGGCAGCAAGGCCTGAGACATTATCCATCCTGAACTATAGATCACCTGATGGACACACTTGTGCGCAAGAGTATTTGTTTGCTGCTATCAAAAATGTGTTGGGGACTCCAGCTGCAGAGTGTGATTTTCCAGTGGTGCTACTGTTCTGAATATACAGTGCCTCGCAAAAGTATTCACCCCCTTGCCTCACAACCTGGAATTAACATGGATTGTTTGAGGATTTGCATCATTTAATTTACAGAACATGTCCACAACTTTGAAGATGTTTTTTTTTTTTTCAAAAAGAACATGCACTAAAACACTGGTCACCCCCATACTTAAAAAGCCGTCCTTGGACCCTTCCAATCTTAACAACCTACGCCCTATCTCCTTGCTCCCCTTTTCCTCTAAACTCCTAGAACTCCTGGTTTAAAACCAACTGAGTGACCACCTCATTAAGAACAACCTTCTTGATCCCCTTCAATCTGGATTTCGCCCCCAACACTCCACAGAAACTGCTCTTTTAAAACTCACAAATGACCTACTAACTGCAAAAACCAACGGACACTATTCTGTACTCCTACTTCTGGACCTTTCAGCTGCCTTTGACACGGTTGACCACCCCTTCCTCCTCAAAAAACTTTACTCCCTCGGTCTCCGTGACTGTGCTCTTCAGTGGCTCTCATCCTACCTATCCCAACGCACCTTCAGTGTCACTTACAATTCTACTTTCTCCACTTCTCTTCCCTTCTCTGTCGGGGTCCCCCAAGGTTCTGTTCTTGGACCTCTTTTATTTTCAATCTACACCTCTGGGTCAGCTGATAGCCTCTCATGGCTTTCAATATAATTTCTATGCTGACGACACACAAATCTATCTCTCCACCCCTCAACTCACTCCATCAGTCTCTTCACGCATCACTAACTTACTAACCGACATATCTGTATGGATGTCACACCACTTCCTCAAACTCAACTTGTCCAAAACCGAGCTTATAATATTTCCTCCCCCACGTGCCTCTTCCCCTGACTTCTCTGTCAAGAGCAATGGCACAACCATCCACCTGTCCCAACATGTCAGGGTGCTACGTGTTATCCTGGATTCTGAACTCTCCTTTCGGCCCCACATCCAATCACTTTCCAAAGCTTGCTACCTCAACCCCCGCAACATCTCTAAACTACGTCCCTTTTTAACCAATGAAACCACAAAGCTCCTGATTCACTCCCTGGTTATCTCTCGCCTTGACTACTGCAACTCCCTTCTCATTGGCTTACCTTTAAATAGATTATCCCCCCTTCAGTCCATCATGAATGCTGCTGCCAGACTCATCCACCTTACAAACCGCTTAGTGTCTGCTACCCCTCTCTGCCAATCCCTCCATTGGCTGCCACTTGCCCAACTAATTAAATTCAAAATACTAACAATAAGTTACAAAGCCATCCACAGCTCTGCCCCCAGCTACATCACTAACCTAGTTTCAAAATACCAACCTAATCACTACCTCCGTTCCTCCCAAGACCTCCTGCTCTCTAGCTCCCTCATCACCTCCTCCCATATCCCCCTCCAGGACTTCTCCCGAGCCTCGCCCATCCTCTGGAATTCCCTACCCCAATCTGTCAGACTGTCTCCAAATGTATACACTTTTAGGCGATCCCTGAAAACTTTCCTCTTCAGAGAGCCTATCCTGCCTCCATCTAACAACTGCACTATTTTCTCCATTAGCTCATCCCCCACAGCTATTACCCTTTTGTATAACTTGACCCTCCCTCCTAGCAGAGTCCTCTGATTCCCCCTGTATTGAATTGTATTGTAAGTGTACTGTCTGCCCTAATGTTGTAAAGTGCTGCGTAAACTGTCGGCGCTATATAAATCCTGTATAATAATAATAATAATAATATGCTATTTTCTTGATGAAGATCTCAAAGAGAATTGGATAAAATGTCTACACGAATGCAACCGATTGTGGTTACAATACATTATTATTCAAAGAGAGCGTAATCTCTCTGTTATTCGTACAGACATAAGTATTCCACAAGAAGAGTTTTCCATATTCACTGATATTGTGACATTTGATAGCTGGGATCAGAAAGTCAATGAACAACTGACGAAGTATGAAGCAAATCTTATTAGGAAAAAGACCCACTCACCAGTCAAGCTACGTTCAAGTAAAAATCCAATATATTTTATGTCTGATTCCTGTGTGCCTTTGGTATTGCTACAGCTCTCAAAAAAACCCAACTTCCTTTTAATATTGGAGGACGTCGGCGTCCCTTGAGCTTGTGCAGGGACATGGGATTTACACAAGCAGTGCCTCCGCGCCCAAGCAAAGATGGAATGGAAATGTTGTGTGACTCGGTGAGGGATTTTAAGTGCTTTTAGGTGTTTATCAGCCTGGGGAGTTGAAACACGGCTAGTTAGTGAAAGTAGCGTGTAGCGTCAGTGATGTGAGAGGACCCAGCAGGCGAGGTGCCGCGTCTTCTGATGGAGGATGGAGTGACTCATACGGGAACACATTTCTGAAAGCTCCCCCCTGCCTCCACACAGCAATTTTACTGGATTTACGCGCTGCGTGTCTACGGGAATTTAGGTGAAACAAACTGCACGCCATTACAGAAATTAGACATCTGTCTCAATTCTAAGCATTGCAGATTTGTGCACCGTAATATAAAAATAGAATATTTATATAGAATGTACACTCACCGGCCACTTTATTAGGTACTCCTTACTAGTACCGGGTTGGACCCCCTTTTGCCTTCAGAACTGCCTTCATTCTTCGTGGCATAGATTCACCAAGGTGTTGGAAACCTTCCTCAGAGATTTTGGTCCATAGTGACATGATAACATCACGGAGTTGCTGCAGATTTGTCGGCTGCACATCCATGATGAGAATCTCCCGTTCCACCACAAGGTGCTCTATTGCAGTGGTTCTCAACCTCAGTCCTCAAGTGCCCCCACTGGGCCAAGTTTTCAGGTTTTCCTTTACTTTGCACAGCTGCTTTAAATTAATATCAATGACATGATATTGTTGGAGATATTTTATCTAAGGGAAGTTCCCAAAATACGGCCCGTTGGGGGTACTTGAGGACTGAGGTTGAGAACCACTGCTCTATTGGATGAGATCTGGTGAGTGTGGAGGCCATTGGAGTACAGGGACCTCATTGTCCAGTGGTGAGATGATTTGAGATTTGTGACATGGTGCATTATCCTGCTGGAAGGAGCCATCAGAAGATGGGGAAAGGACAAGAGAACAGCGCCCTCTAAGTGCAGCATGCAAGTATTTTAAAGTAAATTAAAGGTATCTTAAAATACACTCACAAAGGTGTAGTGGGAATGGGCATATAACATGGTATCATCCGCTCTGACTGCCGGGTGAAGAGAAGGTGAAGAGAAGGTCCAATGCTGTTGTTATGGACGTGTGTCCACGATCCTGTTGTTCCTCAGGCCACACTGTTGGTGTACAGAGCTTCCGGATGGCGGGGACAGCGTTCAGCGGCGTGCACAGATGGACGTCACTTCCGTCACTTATGGGTTGGGTCAGCGGACGCTGTCCCCGCCATCCGGAAGCTCTGTACACCAACAGTGTGGTCTGAGGAACAACAGGATCGTGGACACACGTCCATAACAACAGCATTGGACCTTCTCTTCACCCGACAGCCGGAGCGGATGACACCATGTTATATGCCCATTCCCACCACACCTTTGTGAGTGTATTTTAAGATACCTTTAATTTACATTAAAATACTTGCATGCTGCACTTAGAGGGCGCTGTTCTCTTATCCTTTCTGCATTCCAGAGTTTTTTCTGCCTTCTAAACTTCTGAATTGGCAGCCCTCCATGGACAGCTATCTGTTTATCTCTTATCCTCATATGGACTAACCCCCAAATAAGAACGGTTTTATATTTTATATACTTTTTATTCTCCTACCCATACCAGTTTTAATGACATTGTTATATCCAGAGTGCGCCGTATTATCCAATTGTTTATATATCAGAAGATGGGGACACTGTAGTCATAAAGGGATGGACATGGTCAGCAACAATACTCAGGTAGGCCGTGGTGTTTAAACAATGCTCAATTGGTAGTAAGGGGCCCAAAGGGTGCCAAGAAAATATCCCCCCCCCCACACCATTACACCACCACCAGTCTGAACCGGTGATACAAGGCAGGATGAATTCATTCTTTTATGTTGTTTAAGCCAAATTCTGACCCGACCATCTGAATGTTGCAGCTGAAATCGAGACTCATCAGACCAGGCAACGTTTTTCCAATCTCCAATTGTCCAATTTTGGTGATCCTGTGTGAATTGTAGCCTCAGTTTCCTGTACTTAGCTGACAAGAGTGGCACCCAGTGTGGTCTTCTGCTGCTGTAGCCCATCTGCTTCAAGGCTTGATATGTTGTGTGTTCAGAGATGGCATTCTGAATACCTTGGATGTAACGAGTGGCTATTTGAGTTACTGTTGCCTTTCTATTATCTGGAACCAGTCTGCCCATTCTCCTATGACCTCTGACATCAACAGGGCGTTTTCCTCCACACCAGCAGTTTTTTGAAATATTCAGATCAGCCTGTCTGGCACCAACAACCATGCCACTCTCAGTCACTTAAATCCCTTTCCTTCCCCATTCTAATGCTCAGTGTGAACTTCAGCAAGCCGTCTTCACCACGTCTAGATGCCTAAATGTATTTAGTTGTTGCCATGTGATTTGCTGATTAGCAAATTTACCAAGCAATTGAACAGGTGTACCTAATAAAGTGACCGGTGAGGAAATACAAAAAAAACAATACATTGTAGGGTAATAGTCATAATTTACATAATACCCCTACATGTACTCATAGAGATTTTAATAGCAACAGGTTTCTTTTAACCTTTTTGCTGCCAGAGCCATTTTGGCATTTTTTTGCATGTTAAGAAAATAATTTTAGGCCTTAAGATTAGACTTGCCGACCGCCTACCGCAGATTAATGCCCCGTACACACGGTCGGACTTTGTTCGGACATTCCGACAACAAAATCCTAGGATTTTTTCCGACGGATGTTGGCTCAAACTTGTCTTGCATACACACGATCACACAAAGTTGTCGGAAAATCCAATCGTTTTAAACGCGGTGACATAAAACACGTACGTCGGGACTATAAACGGGGCAATAGCCAATAGCTTTCATCTCTTTATTTATTCTGAGCATGCGTGCCACTTTGTCTGTCGGATTTGTGTACACACGATCGGAATTTCCGACAACGGATTTTGTTGTCGGAAAATTTTATCTCCTGCTCTCCAACTTTGTGTGTCGGAAAATCCGATGGAAAATGTCCGATAGAGCCCACACACGGTCGGAATTTCCGACAACACGCTCCGATCGGACATTTTCCATCGGAAAATCCGACCGTGTGTACAGGGCATTACTGTGGCAGAGTGGCCCTACTGCACTGGATCATATACATGATACAGCACTTCCGGGTAGGGGGTACGTGGCCGCCATCCCAGCTGTGCTACCATTCGCCGCAGCACAGATCCTGGCCAATGATTTATGGCCAGAACCCAAAGAGCGAATGATAGAAGAGAGCCCAGTATAGGTAAACAACACAGAGCTCTGTACGGACAGCAGCGCTGTGCCTTTTTTTTTCAGGGAGTAAAAACCAGCACATTATTTAGTAAAACAAACACAGTAAACATTGTTAGGCACACATTTAACCCTTTGATCTCCCGATATGGTAACCCTTTCCCAGCCAGTGCCATTAGTACAGTGATAATGCGTATTATTAGCACTGATCACTGTATAAGTGTCACTCGTAATGTCAGTCCCCCCCTCCCCCCAGCGTTAGTTAGTATCCGATTGCCCGCCGCACTATCGCAGTCCCATTATAAGTCACTGATCATCGCCATAGCTCCCAACTGTCCCTGACTTCGAGGGACTGTCCCTGATTTGGAACAAAGATCCTCTGTCCATCTTTCCTCCTTATTTGTCCCTCATTTTGGTCTGATCTATATAGTTATATATAAAATGCACTAACATGCATCTTTCAAAAAGTGTTTTCCAGCACTAAACCTTTCATCCAATTTATAAATTGCTGCATTTGTAAATTTCAAAAACCAGTATAAAGGGATAGTAGTGCTAAAAAAAAAATCACTTGTGGGTTTAACTAATCTTTTTTTTTTTGCAATATTCTCCTTTAAGGGGTGTGTCCTATGCCTACATAGTTTTGCTAATAGGTGTCCCTCATTTCACTTTCTCAAACAGTTGGTATGAGGTATGATCAACGCCATTAGTCGTATGAAAAAATAACTAAAAATTCCATCATACATACTATACAGTGCCCTGAAAAAGTATTCAGTTTCCACATTTTGTCTTGTTACAACCAAAAACGTAAATGTATTTTATTGGGATTTCAGATTTTGGGGGTTCGGAAATTCACGGAATGGCCCGAGGACAGTTCGGCTGACCTCAGCAAACCTCGGAAAGGCTCGTGAATGGAGTCTTTCCGAGGTTTGCCGAGGTCAGCCAAAGCGTCCATCGGGTCTTTACGGCCGTTTTCGAGGCTCTTCAGTGCCCCCCCCGCCTCTGGCCGCATGCGGTATTGCATCCCATTGAAGTCAATGCGGAACTAATTATTTTCCTTTCCATTGACTTCAAGGGGAAAACTCGCTTTGATATTCGAGTACATTGGATTACGAGCATACTCCTGAAACGGACTATGCTCGTAATCCGCGGTTCCACTGTAGTAACAAATTTAAACAATTCTGAAACTACGAAATGAAATTTGGCTGAAATTCAAATTCAAATTTAAAAACAAATTTGAAAATGAATTTGAAAACAAGAATAGAATAAAATAGAATATAAAATAAAGTAATACAATATAAAATAAAGCAATAGAATATAAAATAATAGAATAGAATATACAATAATAGAATATAAAAGAATAGAAAATAAAAGAATAGAAAATAAAAGAATAGAATAAAATAGAAAAGAAAATAAGGGAATAGAATAGAAAATAATAGAATAGAAAAGAATAGAGTTACATAGTTACCCGTGTTTCCCAGAAAATAAGACCGGGTCTTATATTAATTTTGGCTACAAAAAACACACTAGGGCTTATTTTCAGGGGGTGTCTTATTTATTTATGGTATGTACAAAAAAGTTCCTCCCTTTGTTAGCTCAGGAGTCAGCAGTTTGAAATTCTGTAATCCCAAAAATAAACGTTGGTTAAAGACCTTGTGAAATCATGTAATCCGTTCTGCAAAAAGATTATATATTGTGCATGGTGTCTCCTTTTGTAACTTTATTGTGGAAAATACCTTATTTATAATGCCACAGTCACAGAGCCGGAATCCACGGCCCCCGGAAGGAAGAGGGGTGAAGATGGACGTGGCCACCAGCGGGGACATCGGGGACATTGCGGGCTTCGTGTGCAGGTAAGTGGCGATGCATACTAGCCCATTATGCTTTTACTTTGCAGGGAACAAAAGAGGAAGTAAAACCCGTCAGGGTTTACTTGCTCTTTAAATAGAGAGTGTGGGGAGAAAATCCTAAAGCTTGGTTAAAAGGACTTCACTGCATGAACTTTAATATTTCTTCCAGTGCTGACCAGAATTTTCTTGTGCTGTATATATGTGATAATGAAAGAAGTGCCCAGCTAGGAAGTGCACTCTGTATCCCGGGGTTAATCTCTTTTGGCCTAACAGAGCACTTTGATTGCAGTCCCCATTCCATAGATTAGGATCCCACTTTGGAGACAGCCTAATCTGGGTTTTTCTTTTTCATATTGGATAAGATACCTCTTTGTCTATGGATTGTGACTTCAGATTTGTGAGCCCTGGCACTGGTTTATCATTTCTGGAGACAAAGTTAAAAAATGTATTTCTGGCATTTTATCGACTTATTTTCTTTGTCACCCAAAGACGTGCCTATCAAATGTACATGGCAGACTATAGAGTTTCTTAACATTGTGAAAATGTGGTAGATGTTTAAAATCTGGAGAACTGCTTTCTTATACAGTGCCTTGCAAAAGTATTCACGCCCCGGCTTTTTACCTATTTTGTTACATTACAGCCTTTAGTTCAATGTTTTTTTTAATCTGAATTATATGTGATGGATCAGAACACAATAGTCTAAGTTGGTGAAGGAAAATTAGAAAAATATATACATAAAATAATTTTTCAGAAATTAAAAACAGATAATTGGCATGTGCATATGTATTCACCCCCTTTGTTATGAAGCCCATAAAAAGCTCTGGTACAACCAATTCTCTTCAGAGGTCACATAATTAGTGAAATGATGTCCACCTGTGTGCAATCTAAGTGTCACATGATCTGTCATTACATATACACACCTTTTTGAAAGGCCCCAGAGGCTGCAACACCTAAGCAAGAGGCACCACTAACCAAACACTGCCATGAAGACCAAGGAACTCTCCAAAGTAAGGGACAATGTTGTTGAGAAGTACAAGTCAGGGTTAGGTTATAAAAAAACATCCAAATCTTTGATGATTCCTAGGAGCTCCATCAAATCTATCATAACCAAATGGAAAGAACATGGCACAACAGCAAACCTGCCAAGAGACGACCACACACCAAAACTCATGGACCAGGCAAGGAGGGCATTAATCAGAGAGGCAGCACAGAGACCTAAGGTAACCCTGGAGGAGCTGCAGAGTTCCACAGCAGAGACTGGAGTATCTGTACATAGGACGACAATAAGCCGTACGCTCCATAGAGTTGGGCTTTATGGCAAAGTGAGCCAGAAGAAAGCCATTACTTTCAGCAAAAAAACAAAATGGCACGTTTTGAGTTTGTGGAAAGGCATGTGGGAGACTCCCAAAATGTATGGAGGAAGGTGCTCTGCTCCGATGAGACTAAAATTGAACTTTTTGGCCATCAAAGAAAACGCTATGTCTGGTGCAAACCCAACACATCACATCACCCAAAGTACACCATCCCCACTGTGAAACATGGTGGTGGCAGCATTATGCTGCGGGGATGTTTTTCAGCAGTCGGGACTGGGAAACTGAGTTGAGGGAAAGATGGATGGTGCTAAATACAGGGATTGTATTTATTCTTGAGCAAAACCTGTACCACTCTGTGTGTGATTTGAGGCTAGGACGGAGGTACACCTTCCAGCAGGACAATGACCCCAAACACACTGCTAAAGCAACACTTGAGTGGTTTAAGGGGAAACATGTAAATGTGTTGGAATGGCCTAGTCAAAGCCCAGACCTCAATCCAATAGAAAATCTGTGGTCAGACTTAAAGATTGCTGTTCACAAGCGCAAACCATCCAACATGAAGGAGCTGGAGCAGTTTTGCAAGGAGGAATGGGCAAAAATCCCAGTGGTAAGATGTGGCAAGCTCATAGAGACTTATCCAAAGAGACTTGGAGCTGTGATAGCCACAAAAGGTGGCTCTACAAAGTACTGACTTTAGGGGGGTGAATAGTTATGCACATTGACTTTTTCTGTTATTTTGTCCTATTTGTTGTTTGCTTCACAATAAAAAAAAGATTAAAAAAATCTTCAAAGTTGTGGGCATGTTCTGTAAATTAAATGATGCAAATCCTCAAACAATCCATGTTAATTCCAGGTTGTGAGGTAACAAAACACAAAAAAAATTCCAAAGGGGGTGAATACTTTTTCAAGGTACTGTAGGTAATAATATTGTTTTATATACAGGCAGACTTTCAATGCACAAATAGTGTTTATAAAGTTTATTTCATCACAAAATATATGCATAGGGTATACTATAGCTCCCAACTGTCCCTGATTTGGAGCAATGTCCCTCTGTCCCTCTTTGCTCCTCATTTGTCCCTCATTTTGGTCTGATCTATATATAGATGTATATAAAGTGCAATTGTTATCATTCAAAAAGTGTTTTCCAGCACTAAACCTGTCATCTGATTTCTAAATTGCTGCATTTGTAAATTTCAAAAGCCAATATAAAGGAATACTAGTAGTGGTAAAAAAAGCACTGGTGGGTTTAACTAATATATATATATTTTTTAATAAGTCTCCTTTAAGGCTTCATGTACAGGGGACGTTGTTGGTATGGTGTATACTACCAAAAGAAAAATGCTTTGCACTGCTAAACTGTTCGGGTTTGGCCTGAAGAAAAGGTGGCAACCCTAGTGCACAAAATCTCGTAGTCCATCTCAGAAGTGAGCAAAAGAGGGTGGCTAAATTCCTACATACAGTAGGACCACAGAGAGTGAACATGGCCACCTTCTAACAGGAAGTCACAGCAAAAAAAAAAAAAAAGGAATTTGGAGATTTGAAGGAGGCTGGGGGCAATATAATGTATTTTTGAGTTAAAGTGGTTGTATACCCGCACAAAAAAAACAAAAAAAACTGTAAGGCAAAGGCATAATGAGCTAGTATGCACCCCATACTAGATCATTATGAGATACCTCATACCTCCCAACTTTTTGAGATGAGAATGAGGGACACCTATCAGCAAAAGTATGCAGGCCTAGGACACACCCTTTGCCACGACCCCTTAAAGGAGAATTGTGCAAAAAACAAGATTGGTTAAACTCACAAGTGCTTTTTTTTACTTTTTTTTTACTATTCCTTTATATTGGCTTTTGGAACTTACAAATGCAGCAATTTAGAAATCAGATGAAAGGTTAAGAGCTGGAAAACACTTTTTGATAAATAAAGTGCATTTCAGATACATCTATATAGATCAGACCAAAATGAGGGACAAATGGGGAGGAATGAGGGACAGAGGGACATTGCTCCAAATCAGGGACAGTCCCTCCAAATCTGGGACAGTTGGGAGTTATGCATACCTTAGAATGACGGCATCTGATCCCGGTCACCGCCGACGGAGCTGACATTTTACCCTTGGCGTGTCTTCCGGGTTATCGGCTCCGGCACCGTGAGTGGCCGGAGGAGTCTTCTTTCCGGCAAGGTCCGGAAGCGTCCTCCGGACCTTCTGCCAGACCTTCGTACAGGTCTAGGAGATATTCATTTTACCTACAGGTAAGCCTTATTATAGGCTTACCTGTAGGTAAAAATGTACAAAAAGGGTATACAACCACTTTGAGAATACATGATTGAATAGATTTTTTTTGTAACCAATTTAGTGTCACTTTCCCACTCCTATTGTTGCAAGAGCTTCATATACACCAGTGTAGTGGAAGAGTGCTGTGCTCCAATACTGCCACCTAGTGGAAGAAGTCACCCTTCACATCCACATTTTCTTTTATTTAGTATCTTTACTTAATTTCTTGCCTTTTTATAGCACCAGCATGGTAGGCAGGTCATTACAGAAATCACAAAAGCACACACATCAGTCTGTATAAAATATAAAAATTAATTGGGTATCTATGCAAACAGGAGCAGGGGGAAATGCAAAAGAGCATTTAGCCAAGGCAGCCATTCACAGATTTTTTTCCCCATTCCTACCCTCCACTGAGATGAGGGAAATGAAATCTGGTGACTAGAGTGTGCAACAGAGCACAATGACTTCAGTTTTTATAAATCAGTTACTGTATGCCATCTCAAGATAAAGTAGGTATGAGGCACCGAACTCCGTTCTTTAATCGGCCAAATGGAACGTGGTAACAAAATATTACGATCTTGGATTTGGCAGCTCCACAGCAGGACTAGGGGTTCCTGGGTCAAAAAAAAGGGCTGCCAGAGTCCACATGAAAACTGAATAAAGAGCGCCAAACTGAACAAAATGTTTTATTTCTGAAAACTTAATAACAGAAGAATAAGCAGAATCCAAAGCATTTCAAGGGCCTTCAAATGCCCTTCCTCAAGCCTGAAACAAATTACATTGATAACCAGTTGGGGGATCAGATTTATACACACGATAAACACCAAAAAACAGAGCATACTGTACATATAATAAGCAAAAATATATATACAAAATTAAATTAAATGTGATTCCTAAACCAATAGCATATAATATTTAATAAAATAAAAACCTCTCTAAAATCAATAAAAGGTCTATAATCTATAAAGGTCTGTCTGTCTGTCTATACAAAACACACACACACACACACACACATACACATATATATATATATATATATATATATATGCAGGGATGCAGGGACCTCTAATTCCTCCTATATTGTATTGTAACTGTACAGTCTGCCCTCATGTTGTAAAGTGCTGCACAAACTTTTGGTGCTATATAAATCTTATATATACTATATATTGTATATGTTATTATTATATATCTATATATATATCTATAGATATAGATATCTATAGATATAGATATCTATATCTATAGATATAGATATCTATATCTATAGATATATATAAGGGTTGCACCGATACCACTTCTTTAAGAACAAGTACAAGTACCGATACTTTTTTTATCAGTGTGACAGTGGCACTAATATGCAGCACTGATGGCCACTGATGAGGCATGGACTGTCAGTAGGTTTTTTTTTTTTTTTTTTTTACAATTTTATTCTTTACAATTTTTTTTAACAGTAGGATTGTTTACAATTTATATTGTTTTGTTATTATTTTTTTTTACAATGCTTTCTTTTTTGGGGGGGTGGGGGGAGTGAACGGTGTCCAGTGTTTTTTTTATTTTATTTTATTTTTTATTATTTTTACAATTTAACATTTAAATAATTTATTATAATTATTATTATGATTCTATTTTTTTTTATCAGTTATGAATGGACAGTCAGTGATCACTGACTGTGCATTCAGATAAGGAAGGAGACGGTAAATGACATATATACTGGCACCTTCCTCTGCTCTCCATCCTGACAGATCCAGGACGAGGGGGGGGACTGGAGGAGGATTGGGAGAGAGCGAGGAGCACACAGAGAGCCAGAGGGGGACCCGGACAGAACAAGGAGAACACAGGGGAGCCGGAGGGGGACCAGGGAGAACACAGGGGGACAGTCGGGGGTGATCGGTGCAGCGGTGGGGGGAGGTACAAACACCGATCTTCCTGCATAGCTTTCAATAAAGCATCTGACAGCCGCGGGAGGAAGAGGAGGAGAAGCGGTTGTCAGATGCATTATTGAAAGCTATACAGGAAGATTGGTGTTTGTACCTCCCCCCACCGCTGCACCGATCATCTGTGAGGCTGCCTGCCCCCCCTGCTATGCTGAGGATGCCTGGCCTGATAAAACAGGTGTCAGATTAGGCATTGGAGCATTTGCACGAGTACTGATACTCTTGCAAATGCTTGGTATTGGCACTGATACCGATACTCGTATCGGTGCAACCCTAATATATATATATATATATATTCAGTGCCTTGAAAAGTATTCATACCCATTTACATTTTTTCCACATTTTGTCATGTTACAAACAAAAACGTAAAAGTGTTTTATTGGGATTTTTTGTGTTAGACCAACACAAAGTGGCACGTAATTGTGAAGTGAAAGGAAAATGATAAATGGTTTTCAAATTTTTTTAACAAATAAATGTCTTAAAAGTGTGGCGTGCATTTGTATTCAGCCCCTTTTACTCTGATACCCCTAATGAAAATTTAGTGGAACCAATTGCCTTCAGAAGTCACCCAATTAGTACATAGAGTCCACCTGTGTGTAATTTAATATCAGTATAAATACAGCTGTTCTGTGAAGCCCTCAGAGGTTTGTTAGAGAACCTTAGTGAACAAACAGCATCATGAAGGGCAAGGAACACACCAGACAGGTCAGGGATAAAGTTGTGGAGAAGTTTAAAGAAAGGTTAGGTTATAAAAAATATCCCAAGCTTTGAACATCTAACAGAGCACTGTTCAATCCATCATCTGAAAAATGGAGAGTATGGCACAACTGCAAACCTACCAGGACATGGCCGTCCACCTAAACTGACAGGCCAGGCAAGGAGAACATTCATCAGAGAAGCAGCCAAGAGGTCCATGGTAACTCTGGAGGAGCTGCAGAGATCCACAGCTCAGATGGGAGAATCTGTCCACAGGACAACTATTAGTCGTGCTCTCCACAAATCTGGCCTTTATGGAAGAGTGGCAAGAAGAAAGTCATTGTTGAAAGAAAGCCATAAGAAGTCCCATTTGCAGTTTGTGAGAAGCCATGTGGGGGGACACAGCAAACATGTGGAAGAAGGAGCTCTGGTCAAATGAGACCAAAATTGAACTTTTTGGCCTAAAAACAAAACGCTTTGTGTGGCGGAAAACTAACACAGCACATCACTCTGAACACACTGTCCCCACTGTGAAGCATGGTGGTGGCAACATCATGTTGTGGGGATGCTTTTCTTCAGCAGGGACAGGGAAGCTGGTCAGAGTTGATGGAATGAGACTGGGGCGGAGTTTCACCTTCCAGAAGGACAACGACCCTAAACATACAGCCAGAGCTACAGTGGAATGGTTCAGATCAAAGCATATTCATGTGTTAGAATGGCCCAGTCAAAATCCGGACCTATATCCAATTGAGAATCTGTGGCAAGATTTGAATATTGCTGTTCACAGACATTCTCCATTCAATCTGACAGAGCTTGAGCTATTGTGCAAAGAAGAAAGGGTACAAATGTCACTCTCTAGATGTGCAAAGCTGGTAGAGACATCCCCAAAAAGACTTGCAGCTGTGATTGCAGTGAAAGGCAGTTCTACAAAGTATTGACTCAGGGGGGCTGAATACAAATGCACCCCACACTTTTCACATATTTATTTATTAAAAAATTGGAAAACAATTTATCATTTTGCTGCCACTTCACAATGATGTGCCACCTTGTGTTGGTCTATCACATAAAATCCTAACAAAATGCATTTAAGTTTTTGGTTGTAACATGACAAAATGTGGAAAATGTCAAGGGGTATGAATACTTTTTCAAGGCACTGTATATATATAGTGCTGTGAAAAAGTATTTGCCCCCTTCCTGATTTTTTTATTTTTTTGCATATTTCTCCCACTTTAAATGATTCAGCTCATCAAACAAATTTCAATATTATGCAAATATAACCTGCGTAAATTCACAATGCAGTTTTTAAATTAATATTTCATTTATTAAGAAAAAAAAGCTGTTGAAACCTGCCTGGCCCTATGTAAAAAAGTAATTGCCCCCTCCCATGCTGAATCATGAATGAACTGTGATTAACCACAATCTTTTGGAAAGCGGAGTTAAATTTCACTTGCCACACCCAGGCCTAATTACTGCCAGACCTGTTGAATCAAGAAATAACATAAATAGAAGCTGTCTGACAAAGTGAAGCACGCTAACAGATCACAAAAAGCCACACATCATGCCACAATTTAAAAAAAATCAAGAACAGATTAGAAACAAAGTAATGGACATGTATCGGTCTAGGAAGGGTTTCAAATCCATTTCTAAATCTTTGGAACTCCTGTAAACCACGGGGAGAGCCATTATCCACAAATAGAGATAACTTACAATAGTGGTGAACCTTCCCAGGAGTGGCTGGCCTACAAAAAATTACTCCAAAAGCATGACAACAACTCATCAAGGAGGTCATAAAAAAACCCAGAACAACATCTAAAGAACTGCAGGCCTCACTTGCCTCAGGTAAGATCAGTGTTCATGGTTCAACAATACGAAAGAGACTGGGCAAAAATGGCATCCATCGAAGAGTTCCAAGGCCAAAGCCACTGCTGACCAGAAAGAACACAAAGGCTCATCTCACATTTACCAAAAAACCTCTTGATTTTCCCCAAGACTTGTAGGCAAATATTCTGTGGACTGATGAGAAAAAAATTGTACTTTTTGGAAGTCCCGTTATATCTGGCATAAAACTAATACAGCATTTCATAACAGGAACATCATACCAACAGTCAGAAATGGTGGTGGTAGCGTAATGGATTGGGGCTGCTTTGCAGCTTCAGGACCTGGACGTAGGGTTGCCACCTTTTCTTCAAGCCAAGCCCGAACACTTTTGTGGCACAGGGCAATATTTTTTTTTTATGCAGTAAACACTATAGGATTATAAAAGACCTGGAACACATTTGGGTGCCCCAAGGAGAGTAGTAATGTGGCACGCACCCACTTTTCAGTGATGCCAAACCTGTCCCCTGACAGCTGCCTGCAGATTTGTGTATGACTATCTTGGTTACTTGAGGAGCCACAGCCAGGTCTGAATATTATGTCCGGGTTTCAGGTGGACTGAAAACCTGGACACATGATTCAAAACCTGGACTTTCCGGGTGAATCCTGGACAGGTGGCAACCCTACCTGGATGACTTACCATAATTGATGGAACCATGAATTCTGAGCTCTACCAGAAAATCCTAAAGGCGAATGTCCAGCCATCAGTTCGTGACCTCAAGCTCAAGTGCACTTGGGTTATGCAGAAGGACAATGATCCCAAACACAACAGCAAGTCCACCTCCAAATGGTTCAAACAGAGCAAAATTTAGGTTTTGGAGTGGCCTAGTCAAAGCCGGGTCTTAAATCCAATTGAGATGCTGTATCATGTGTATGATCATGTTTAGGGGGTAATTACTTTTTCACATAAAGCCAGGCAGGTTTGGACAGCTTTTTTGCCTTAATAAATGGAACCATCATTTAAAAACTGCATTTTGTATTTACTCGAGTTATCTTTGTGTAGTAATAAAATTTGTTTGATGATCTGAGTCATTTAGGTGTGACAAATATGCAAAATTTAAAAAAAAATCAATCAGAAAAGGGGCAATTACTTTTTCACAGCATTATATATGTACATATATATATATATATATATAAAGGGGGGAAATAGAAAATGAAGCATCACTTTCTTTAACCCCTTCCCGACCAGCCGCCGCAGTTGTACTGTGGCGGTTTGGCTCCCCTGCGCGAAACAATGTTACCTTACGTCGCTTCGCCTTCGCTGGGCACTCGCGAGCGTTCGTGACAGAGCAAGAACCGAGATCTGTGTGTGTAAGCACACAGATCCTGGTTCTCTCAGGGGACAGGAGAGGCAGATCGTGTGTTCAGTGTGTATGTCAGTACCATCCCACCACAGCTAGAACACACACTAGGGAACACAGTTAACCCCTTGATCGCCCCCTAGTGTTAACCTCTTCCCTGCCAGTGACATTTATACAGTAATCAGTGCATTTTTATAGCACTGATCGCTGTATAATTGTCACTGGTCCCAAAAATGTATCAAAAGTGTACGATGTGTCCGCCGCAATATCGCAGTCCCGATAAAAATCGCTGATCACTGCCATTACTAGTAAAAAAATAATAAAAATGCCATAAATCTATCCCCTATTTTGTAGACGCTATAACTTTTGCACAAACCAATCAATATATGCTAATTGCAATTTTTTTACCAAAAATATGTAGAAGAATACATATCGGCCTAAACTGAGAAAAAAAATTGTTTTTTTAAAAAAAAAATTGGAGATATTTATTATAGTAAAAAGCAAAAGATATTTTGTTTTTTTATCAAAATTGTCGCTCTTCTTTTGTTTATAGTGCAAAAAATAAAAACCGCAGAGGTGATCAATTACCACAAAAGAAAGCTCTAGTTTTGAGAAAAAAAGGACGTCAATTTTGTTTGTGTACAACATCGCACAACCGCGCAATTGTCAGTTAAAGCGACGCAGTGCCATATCGCAAAAAATTGCCTGGTCATTGAGCAGCCAAATCTTCCGGGGCTGATGTGGTTAAATTTTGTGTTTATTACATGCATGGGTTTTGTGTATTTTTTGTTTTTATCACGTGTATAAATCTGATTCCTTAGCTGGGTATGACTATATACAAGATTTTAGTAATAAGAATGATATCATTAGCAGTAATCAGCATGGATTCATGAAGAATCGTTCTTGCCAAACCAATCTATTAACCTTCTATGAGGAGGTGAGTTGCCATCTAGATAAAGGAAGGCCCGTAGATGTGGTGTATCTGGATTTTGCAAAAGCATTTGACACAGTTCCCCATAAACGTTTACTGTACAAAATAAGGTCCGTTGGCATGGACCATAGGGTGAGTACATGGATTGAAAACTGGCTACAAGGGCGAGTTCAGAGGGTGGTGATAAATGGGGAGTACTCAGAATGGTCAGGGGTGGGTAGTGGGGTTCCCCAGGGTTCTGTGCTGGGACCAATCCTATTTAATTTGTTCATAAACGATCTGGAGGATGGGATAAACAGTTCAATCTCTGTATTTGCAGACGATACTAAGCTAAGCAGGGCAATAACTTCTCCGCAGGATGTGGAAACCTTGCAAAAAGACCTGAACAAATTAATGGGGTTGGCGACTACATGGCAAATGAGGTTCAATGTAAAATAATGCATTTGGGTGGCAAAAATATGAATGCAATCTATACACTGGGGGGAGAACCTCTGGGGGAATCTAGGATGGAAAAGGACCTGGGGGTCCTAGTAGATGATAGACTCAGCAATGACATGCAATGCCAAGCTGCTGCTAATAAGGCAAACAGAATATTGGCATGTATTAAAAGGGGGATCAACTCCAGAGATAAAACGATAATTCTCCCGCTCTACAAGACTCTGGTCCGGCCGCACCTGGAGTATGCTGTCCAGTTCTGGGCACCAGTCCTCAGGAAGGATGTACTGGAAATGGAGCGAGTACAAAGAAGGGCAAC
Source organism: Aquarana catesbeiana (assembly GCF_042186555.1). Classification (NCBI taxonomy): domain Eukaryota; kingdom Metazoa; phylum Chordata; class Amphibia; order Anura; family Ranidae; genus Aquarana; species Aquarana catesbeiana. The sequence continues at coordinate 657,981,015 of NC_133327.1, forward strand.
AAATCTAATAAAGGGTCTGGAGGATCTTAGTTATGAGGAAAGGTTGCGAGCACTGAACTTATTCTCTCTGGAGAAGAGACGCTTGAGAGGGGATATGATTTCAATTTACAAATACTGTACTGGTGACCCCACAATAGGGATAAAACTTTTTCGCAGAAGAGAGTTTAATAAGACTCGGGGCCACTCATTACAATTAGAAGAAAAGAGGTTTAACCTTAAACTACGTAGAGGGTTCTTTACTGTAAGAGCGGTAAGGATGTGGAATTCCCTTCCACAGGCGGTGGTCTCAGCGGGGAGCATTGATAGCTTCAAGAAACTATTAGATAATCACCTGAATGACCGCAACATACAGGGATATGTAATGAAATACTGACACATAATCACACACATAGGTTGGACTTGATGAACGTGTGTCTTTTTTCAACCTCACCTACTATGTAACTATGTAACTATGTAACTATTGATGTATTTTATTCAGTCCTGATGAAGGGGGATTTGTTGGGCTCTGAAACGCGTTGCCTTCTGCTTATTCTTTTGTTGTTGAGTTTTTTTCAAAATAAAGCATTTTAGACTCTTAAAACTTACAGTTTGGCACTCTTTTTTACTCTATATCACTAATAGTCAACCCATCTAACAGGTTTACTTAATTGTCTGCAGGCTTCTCTACTGCCTATACCTATGTTCCATCCACTCCCTTGTTACCCCATTTACAAAATGGAGCAAAGTGAAAAAGCCCCCTTTAATTTAATCTCTTTGATCAGAGCTTACACAAGGTTTAGGACTTTCTCCCCATTGTGACATCACAGTGCATGGGCCTGATGACTGGCCTCTCAAGCATACAGTGTTGCATTGTGGAAAATTTCTTAGAGGTAGCAGATATTTCACTTTGCTGGAGAACAAAGCAGTGGGAGGGAAGAGTGGGCAATTAAGTAAATATATTGCTTTGTACTTTGTTGGCTGAATACAAGTTCATTTGAAGGTTACCAACTTACCACCTATCACAATAATACATACTGTAGTAACAGTGAAGGAAATGCCATTCCGACCCTAACACTAACCCTCCTTGTAACTCCAGTCCTAGCACTAACCCTCCCTCTAACCCCTGCCCTAACTCTCACACAAACCTAGCCTGAAACCCTCAACCCCACACAAACCCTCCATATAAAACAAACCCCAGAATTAATTCTCCCTTTAACCCTAGCACTTGCCCTTCCTCTAACCCAAACCCTAACATTAAATCTCTCTAGAACTCCATCCACATCACTAATGGCCTGTGTTGACAGGGTTTGGGCTTGTGTCAACAGCAAATGTAGCTTTCTAAGATTAACCCTCCCTGTAACCCTTGCCTTAACACTAACCTTTTCTGTAAACTTTGCTCTAACACTAACTCTCACACTAACCTGGCCTGCTCCCCCCCCCAACCCTAACACCAACCTTCCTGGTAACCCTTGCCCTAGCACTAACTCGTAATCAAACCCACCTTGTAATTCCCAATCCTGATACTAACCCTTCTTGTAACCTTGCCTAACACTAACTTTTACACTAATGTACCCTGTAACCCCCATCCCTAATGCTAACCCTTCTTGTTACTCTTGTCCTAACACCAACCCTTCTGTAAACATTATCTTAACACTAGCACTCACCCACCTTGCAACCATCCTCCTCCTAACATCTCCCTTCCCAAAAGCCCTGGCCCTAACACTAACCATCTCTGTAATCCTTACCCTAACACCAACCCTCCCTGTAACGTTTGCCATAAGACTAACCTTCCCCATAACCCTTGCCCTAACACCAACCTATTCTGTAAACCTTAGCCCAACACTAACTCTCACACTATAAGCCACTGTGCTTACCTTGTAACCCCCAACCCTAACACTAACCCACCTTGTAACCCTTGCCCTAACACCAACCCTTTCTGGAAACATTACCCTAACACTAGCACTTACACTATACAGTATCTCACAAAAGTGAGTACACCATTCACATTTTTGTAAATATTTTATTATAGCTTTTGTGACAACACTAAAGAAATTACACTTTGCTACAATGTAAAGTAGTGAGTGTACAGCTTGTATAACAGTGTAAATTTGCTGTCCCCTCAAAATAACTCAACACACAGCCATTAATGTCTAAACCACTGGCAACAAAAGTGAGTACACCCCCTAAGTGAAAATGTCCAAATTGGGCCCAATTAGCTATTTTCCCTCCCCGGTGTCATGTGACACGTTAGTGTTACAAGGTCTCAGGTGTGAATAGGGAGCAGGTGTGTTAAATTTGGTGTTATCGCTCTCACTCTCTCATACTGATCACTGGAAGTTCAACATGGCACCTTTGGCAAAGAACTCTCTGAGGATCTGAAAAAATGAACACGAAAAAGAGTACACGTGCTCAGCGTCATATCCAGAGGTTGTCTTTGGGAAATAGACTTATGAGTGCTGCCAGCATTGATGCAGAGGTTGAAGGGGTGGGGGGTCAGCCTGTCAGTGCTCAGACCATACGCCGCACACTGCATCAAATTGGTCTGCATGGCTGTCGTCCCAGAAGGAAGCCTCTTCTAAAGATGATGCACAAGAAAGCCTGCAGTTTACTGAAGACAAGCAGACTAAGGATATGGATTACTGGAACCATGTCCTGTGGTCTGATGAGACCAAGATAAACTTATTTGGTTCAGATGATGTCAAGCGTGTGTGGCAGCAACCAGGTGAGGAGTACAAAGATAAGCGTGTCTTGCCTACAGTCAAGCAAGGTGGTGGGAGTGTCATGGTCTTGAGCTGCATGAGTGCTGCCGGCACTGGGGATCTACAGTTCATTGAGGGAACCATGAATGCCAACATGTACTGTGACATACTGAAGTCGAGCATGATCCCCCTCCCTTCAGAGACTGGGCCGCAGGGCAGTATTCCAACATGATAACAACCCCAAACACCTCCAAGATGACCACTGCCTTGCTAAAGAAGCTATTTTGATAGGACAGCAAATTTACACTGTTATACAAGCTGTACACTCACTACTTTACATTGTAGCAAAGTGTCATTTCTTCAGTGTTGTCACATGAAAAGAAATAATAAAATATTTACAAAAATGTGAGGGGTGGACTGACTTTTGTGAGATACTGTAAGTCACTTTCCAACTATCATTCCTATTACCTCCCCTCCCAGCAATTATGGCCCTAACACTAACCATCCTTGTAACCCTTACACCAATCCTTCTGTAAACCTTACCCTAACATTAACTCTCACACTATAACCCACTTTGCCTTGTAACCCCCAACCCTAAACCTCCCTGTAACCCTTGCCCTACCACTAACTCTCAAACTATCCTACCTTGTAACCCTCATCCCTAACACCAACCCTTTCACCAATCCCTGGCCCTAACACTGAATCTCCCTGCAACCCTGGTCTTAACACTAACCCTATAACCCTTGCCCTAAAACCAACCCTTTCTGTAAACCTTGCCCCAACACTAAGTCTCACACCATATCCCACCTTTTATCCCCCATTCCTAACACCAACCCTTCCTGTAATCCTTGCCCTAACACTAACCCCACCTATAACCCCTGTCCTAGCACTAACTTTCACACTAACCCACCTTGTAACCCTAATGACGCGTACACACGAGCGGACTTTACGGCATACTTGGTCCGGCGTACCGGAGTCCGTCGGACAATTCGATCGTGTGTGGGCTCCAGCTGACTTTTTTTCCCCAAAAGTTCGACGGACCTAGAAATGAAACATGTTTCAAATCTTTCCGACGGACTCGAGTTCGGTCGAAAAGTCCGCTCGTCTGTATGCTAGTCCGATGGACAAAAACCGATGCTAGGGCAGCTATTGGCTACTGGCTATCAACTTCCTTATTTTAGTCCAGTCGTACGTCATCACGTACAAATCCGTTGGACTTTGGTTGATCGTGTGTAGGCAAGTCCGTTCATTCAAAAGTCCGTCGTAAAGTCAGTCGAAAAGTCCACCAGACCTAGTACATTGAGAAGTCCACCCGTGTGTACGCGGCATAACACTCACCTTCCCTGATGTACACCTAACCTCTTATTTACATATTCACCTTTGCTGTTTTGGCGGACTTACATTAACAATCCCTCTGTGATGAAATATATCAGTGTTGCGATCTACTTTTTCAATTCTAACTGTCTGCTTATAGTTTTCTTTTTTTCCTCTTATAAATGATTTGTACTCAGACTTTCCCAATATATAATTGAACTACTAAATAATGCATTAATATCTACCCAATTATCAGTGTTCACTTCTACATGATTAATAGATGAAGATGTCCCAGGTTGTATACATGGGCTGGAATTGAAGGATTAATCGGATTCAAAGGTACTGAATAGAATTCCAGCCTGAAATCAACGGCTATTCCCATTAGTCTGTGGCCATTGTTTTACACAGCTGAAGGTTGGGGGGTGGGGGGGGGGCGCATCAACAGGCTTACCTAGCACTGGATTTATGAAACTATTCTAAAACAACTACAACGTATACAAATATGTTTGGAAGATGAGCAGAGAACAATGGAGCCTGGATTTATAGCAGGTTCCATTCACCTGACTACCAACCCTTCTACACACAAATACCGAATAGAGGAGATTATTATTGTAGCAAAACTAGGAACTCCGTTCACATATAGGAGCGCTTGGATTCTAATTAGATGAATAATGTGTTTTCATCAATTATGTCAGCGTTTAACGGCAGGATAAATTTACAAAGTAAAAGTGATCCTCGGATAGATAGATAGATAGATAGATAGATAGATAGATAGATAGATAGATAGATAGATAGATAGATAGATAGATAGATAGATAGATAGATAGATAGATAATGTCAATATCATATCTGCTAATTAATGTTAGGTCTCTTGCCAATTGCAAAATTCTCTGGTAGGGAGAGTGGAGTTCCTTAAATTGTAATAATGAAATAAAGATAACACAATTACAATTATTTAACACTTGTTGCATGCAGTCATCAAGTAAAATACATTCATCAATAATTAAATATTCTAATAGCCGGAAATTCTACTTTTCTACAATTCAGTAGGGTAACGTATTCACGCTTCCCTTCATTGAAATGGGTTTGGATTATTAATCATCATTTAGTAAATAAAAACTGAGCCAGCATATTTTGCATACAAGAAGAAATAATTGAATAGATAGATAGAATGGAGATAGATAGGTAGATAGATAGATAGATAGATAGATAGATAGATAGATAGATAGATAGATAGATAGATAGATAGAAAAAAATATATAAAAAAAATAGAAAGATAAATATATCAATATAATTAACTAATAAGGAAGGATAGATAGATAGATAGATAGATAGATAGATAGATAGATAGATAGATAGATAGATAGATAGATAGATAGATAGATAGATAGATAGATAGATAGATAGATAGATAGATAGAAAAAAATATATAAAAAAAATAGAAAGATAAATATATCAATATAATTAACTAATAAGGAAGGATAGATAGATAGATAGATAGATAGATAGATAGATAGATAGATAGATAGATAGATAGATAGATAGATAGATAGATAGATAGATAGATAGATAGATAGATAGATTTTGCTTACTGGAAAATTTACTTTTCTTAGAATTCTTTATATCATATTTATGTAATAAAGGTCAATGCTCTAATTTCATAATTTTGAAGATTGGTAAATTAAAAGAAATGAAAGAATGAATGAATAAGGATAGATAGATAGATAGATAGATAGATAGATAGATAGATAGATAGATAGATAGATAAAATTAATGAATAAAGATAGATAGATAGATAGATAGATAGATAGATAGATAGATAGATAGATAGATAGATAGATAGATAGATAGATAGATTATAGACAGATATATAAATAAATAGATAAAATAGATAGATATAATGGATGATCAAGATAGATAGAATAAAAATAGAAAGATAGATAATAGATTAATAGAATGAATGAATAAATATAGATACAATCTAGCCATATTGGGGGTTGTAATGAAATTCTACAACACACCTTCTGCTTTCTTAATGGCATTACTATTCTCACACTAGACACCAAATCAATATACAAATGACACAATAAATGTACAGAATTATCCATCCAGCATGGCTGTCTGTGTACTGGGTGACTTTTTTTGTGAAGTTGTTGGTATAGGCTCCGTCCATTGCCCCCGATGCCACCCACAGAGTGGGGATTGTCCATCCTGTATGTAGATTGCAGTGGGCAGAGTCAATGTCTTTGTCAGGTCAGAGGTGACTTGGGGCTTGTCCTCTCCCTCTCTGATTAGTTGTGGCTCCATTTAATTAGCAGGGACTACATGTGATTGGTGGTCCCAACCAGCCTGAGTTGGGATGACATCACCGCAATGTTAACTTAAAATTGTGGAAAAAAAAAGAATGAACTGATCCATTGCACCAACCAAACCTAAAGAGACCAGACATTACTGAGCACAGGATGGAGGAGGTGAGACTGAAATCCTCAAAAAAGAAGTGTACAGACTATGAAGTCTATTCCGAAATCACTGCTGTGACATCAACCGCTGGTGAGAATCATATGATCTATCTATCTATCTATCTATCTATCTATCTATCTATCTATCTATCTATTTATCTATCTATCTATGTTTTACTTCTATAAAATGATTAAATTAGAACATTGCCCTTATTAAATAAATATGATATAAAGAATTCTAAGAAATTACAATTTTACAGTAAGTAAAATATTTCAAACTATCTATTTTATTTATCTATCTTTATGTATTAAATCTATTTATCTTTATTCATTCATTTTATCTATCTATCTATCTATCTATCTATCTATCTATCTATCTATCTATCTATCTATCTATCTATCTATCTATCTATCTATCTATCGCAAATGTTATAATATTAATAAAATTACGGCATTATTATGATATGAGGAGTTGTAAAAATAATAAGAACCCTTCAGTTTCTAATAATGCAAATATATACAGAGAATACCCTGAGAATTCAGATCCTTATAGACATATTTCTATAGATAACTTCATGCAATGTGGACAGAAGACGGGTATTATGTAACCATGAAATGTGTTATCATGGTAGGGTATTCCAGTCCTTGTCTTCCTCCATTAGATATTGAGCATTGGCAGGACTTGTTGAAATGCTTAATAGATACGCTATATTACCAAAAGTATTGGGACGCCTGCCTTTACACGCACATGAACTTTAATGGCATCCCAGTCTTATGCCCTGCACACACGGTCAGACATTGATCGGACATTCCGACAACAAAATCCATCAGATTTTTTCCGACGGATTTTGGGCCAAACTTGTCTTGCATACACACGGTCGCACAAAGTTGTCGGAAAATCCGATCGTTCTGAACACGGTGACGTAAAACACGTACGTCGGAACTATAAACGGGGCAGTAGCCAATAGCTTTCATCTCTTTATTTATTCTGAGCATGCGTGGCACTTTGTGCGTCGGATTTGTGTACACACGATCGGAATTTAAACGATCGGATTTTGTTGTCGGAAAATTTTATATCCTGCTCTCAAACTTTGTGTGTCGGATATTCCGATGGAATAAGTCCGATGGAGCCCACACACGATCGGAATTTCACAATCCGATCGCACTTTTTCCATCGGAAAATCCGACCGTGTGTACAGGGCATTAGTCCGTTGGGTTCAATATTGAGTTGGTCCACCCTTTGCAGCTATAACAGCTTCAACTCTTCTGGGAAGGCTGTCCACAAGGTTTAGGAGTGTGTCTATGGGAATGTTTGACCATTCTTCCAGAAGCGCATTTGCGAGGTCAGGCACGGATGTTGGACGAGAAGGCCTGGCTCGCAGTCTCCACTGTAATTCATCCCAAAGGTTTTCTATCGGGTTGAGGTCAGGACTCTGTGCAGGCCAGTCAAGTTCCTCCACCCCAAACTCGCTCATCCATGTGTTCATGGACCTTACTTTGTGCACTGGTGCGCAGTCATGTTGGAACAGGAAGAGGCCATCCCCAAACTGTTCCCACAAAGTTGGGAGCATGAAATTGTCCAAAATGTCTTGGTATGCTGACGCCTTAAGAGTTCCCTTCACTGGAACTAAGGGGCCAAGTCTAACCTCTGAAAAACAACCCCACACCATAATCCCCCCTGCACCAAATGATTTGGACCAGTGCACAAAGCAAGGTCCATAAAGACAAGGATGAGCGAGTTTGGGGTGGAGGAACTTGACTGGCCTGCACAGAGACCTGACCTCAACCTGATAGAATACCTTTGGGATGAATTCGTGTGGAGACTGCGAGCCAGGCCTTCTCATCCACATCAGTACCTGACCTCACAAATGCATTTCTGGAAGAATGGTCAATCATTTCCATAGACACACTCCTAAACCTTGTGGACAGCCTTCCCAGAAGAGTTGAAGCTGTTATAGCTGCAAAGGATGGGCCAACTCAATACTGAACCCTGTGGACTAAGACTGGGATGCCATTAAAGTTCATGTGCGTGTAAAGGCAGGCGTCCCAATACTTTTGGTAATATAGTGTATTTATTTAAAAAGAAGCCATCTACTCTCCACACATTCACCACCATGCACCCTGCACACTCTGCATTTTGCCATAGGACCAGAATTAAAGTAGCACTCCATTTTAGACAAACACTTTCTGTCGTTTATAATTGTGCTCTGTTAGGATCTCTAGATATAACCTCATTTGTACAGTTTCTGAAGCTAGCAGGGCTGCTGATGCAAATTTGTTGATCTCCTATTCCAGATTATTTACTAGATCAGCATTTTCTAACCAGGGTTCCTTCAGGGGTTGCAAGGGCAATGAGCAATTTCTGCCTGATAGGTAACCATTAACATCGATGATTGTTTCTTTCATTTTCTTTTCAATGATCATTTAATTCCTCCCACTGACTCTAAATGTAAGGAACTTTCTTTCCACTGGCCATCATACTAATATACCATAAAGTATATATATATATATATATATATATATATATATATATATATAGTATATATACACTGATCAGCCATAACAATATGACCACTGACAAGTAAAGAGCAGCTCCAAAACTTCAGCTCTTGGGGGATGTTCCTGGTCTGCAGTGGTCAGGACTGACCAAAAGTGGTCTAAGAAAGGAAAACCGACAATCCAGTGACAGGATCATGGGCAGCCAAGGCTCATTGATGCACGTGGGGAGTGAAGGCTGGACTATGTACTCTGATCCAATAGAAGAGCTACTATAGCTTCAATTGCTGAAAAAGTTGGCGCTGGTTCCAAAAAAGATGTCAGAACACACAGAGCATCGCAGTTTGTTGTGTATGGGGCTACGTAGCCGCAGGCTAGTCAGGGTGCCCATGCTGACCCCTGTCCACAGCCAAAAGTGCCTACAATGAGCATCAGAACTGGACCACTTTCATCTCTGTTATTCCTTCCTAACTACTTCTTTTCCTTTCTTTTTTCTTCTGGAAATTGACTGTGGTCTTCCCGCTCCCTCCCCCTCCGGAGGACCGGGACTATTTGTATTTCCCATCTACACTACAGTAATGTTGACTGGTTGTGTTAGTGTTTTGTTCTTTTCTAAATTGTAATTATACAACACTGGATGTTGCAGGCCGGAAGAAAATAATTGACTTATCTGTTAAGATCACATTGTATAATTATTTTAAGGTATGGCAAACAATTTACACCAAAATGTCAGAAATGCCATTCAAATTTTCAATAAAAATCATTGAAAAAGAACTGGACCACGGAGCAATGGAAGAAGGTGGCGTGGTCTGATGAATGCTCTGAGGAACACAGCAAGATTCAGGTGCTGACTTTGTCTCCAAATTCTCCAGATCTCAATCCAATCGAGCATCTGTGGAATGTGCTGGAAAAGGAAGTCTGATCCACGGAGGCCCCACCTCGCAACTTACAGGACCTAAAGAATATTCTACTAAAGGAGGTGTAGTGGCATCCATACCTTAACGGATTATGAGGAATGGTCATACTGTTATGGTTGATTGGTGTATATACACATATAGAACCGTTTCACCATTGGATTATCATTCACACCTATTTCCTTGTGAACTAACTTCTGCTTTTTGTTAAGAATGCCTAAACTGTAATCTGCCAGAAACAACAACTGAACTGTGTGGTTGGTATAGTAGGACATTTATTTCAAGCTGCTTGCAATGACTTAGCATGAGCCTGCTTTTTCATTCAAGATTTTATTACATTTTTTTCAAGTTTTATGTGATTTTCGTCCCATGGGCATTTACAGAGGACTTTTTTCATTTTTCAAGTATTAACCTTATGAAGTTGGTAAGGTTGAATAAAGACACTAGTCAGTCCAATTCAACCTGTATATGTATGTGTGCGTTTATGTCATTACCAATTTCCATTGCGCTTGCTGAGGGACACAAAAAGTTTTTTTTAAATTTACCTACAGTCCCCACTGATACCATTAACACTGAAGAGCGTTCCATATGCTTACTGCTCTAGAAGTAAGGCATCCCATACACAGTTATGCCCTGTACACACGGTCGGACATTGATCGGACATTCCGACAACAAAATCCTAGGATTTTTTCCGACGGATGTTGGCTCAAACTTGTCTTGCATACACACGGTCACACAAAGTTGTCGGAAAATCTGATCGTTCTGAACGCGGTGACGTAAAACACATACGTCGGGACTATAAATGGGGCAGTAACCAATAGCTTTCATTTCTTAATTTATTCTGAGCATGCGTGGCACTTTGTGCGTCGGATTTGTGTACACACGATCGGAATTTCCGACAACGGATTTTGTTGTCGGAAAATTTTATAGCCTGCTCTCAAACTTTGTGTGTCGGAAATTCCTATGGAAAATGTGTGATGGAGCCCACACACGGTCGGAATTTCCGACAACAAGGTCCTATCACACATTTTCCATCGGAAAATCCTATCGTGTGTACGGGGCATAACACAGTAACCACCTCTCGTCCAACTCGATTTTGTAGACGTGTGTCTTCTTTAGAGACATTAGATTAAATTGTTTTGTTTTTTCCAATGCTAGAGCCAACATTCAAGGATTTGTACAGTATATTGCAATCATATCCACTCTTCTCCAGGGAGAATAAGTTTAATGTTTGTAGTCATCCCTCATAACTGAGGTCCTTTAGCCCCTTATTGGTTTTGTTGCCCTTTTTGAACCCTCTCCGGTTCCCGCACATCCTTCCTACGGACTGGTGACCAGAACCGGACAGCATTCTCAAGATGTGGCCTTATCAGAGTTTTGTAAAGTGGTAGAATTATAGTTTTATCTCTGGAGTATATCCCCTTTTTAAAGCATGCCAATATTCTGCAGGTATTAAGTCTGTGATCTACTAGGACCCCAGATCCTTTTCCAGCCTCGATTCCCCCAGAGGTTCTCCCCCAAGCATGTAACTTACTTCCGTATTTTTAGCTCCCATATTTATTACTTTATGGGCAAGATAAACATAATTTGTCCCAATTCTATTTAAGCCATAGCAATGTTCAGGAGGTGGAAGAGGTTGGGTCCAGCAATATCATGGGATGAAGCTGATATTTGCATAATAGCATGCCCCACAATTTGGGACCTTTGGGTCACTATAAAGATAACTTGACGAATGTGCAGATACCTCCTGCAAAAAAGGACGTCAATTTTGTTGGGGTACAGAGTCGCACGACCGTGCAATTGTCAGTTAAAGCGATGCAGTGCCGTACCGCAAAAAATGGCCTGGTCATTGAGCAGCCAAATCTTCCAGGGCTGAAGCGGTTAATGATGTCAGTCTCTCTTTGAAAGTATCTGGGAACCAATGTAATAAGGTCTCTGGGCACCTCTTCCCTGGCCTCATCTCATTTAACCTAGATCTCCCTTTTTTTTCAGAGTCCTCTCTTTTCCCCTGACTTTTTCTTTTCTTTATTTTCTTTCATCTGCAGTGCTGTTTTTTTTAAAAAAAACATTCCATTTATGTGATGTTAGATCACAAGTGCTGATAATTATATTTTGGCGTAACTCTTGCTATGTATTAGGCCTGTCTACATGTAATGATATTGCTAAGATGATACCTTCCTTGATACGTTACTATGTTATATGTTACTATGAGTTACAGTTCTACTACTTTATATGCTTCCATGTTTTATTTTAGTGGTATGTCTTACATAAGGTGGTTACTGCATTAATATACGTCTTGAAGGTTCATCCTCCTGAATTACATATTTGTCATTTGTATTGTCATACTTGGCACTGCGAGGCCCATATGTTGTTAAAATTCTGCTTTACCATTAATAAAAAAACTTCTGAAAGTTAAAAAGTCTACCTATAGGTCTGCAAAGTCTTAAAGATGAATTGTCCCAATTGTATCTTCTCTTTATTTCCAGATATTCATAACTCATTTCCCAACGGCCCTGGTGTGAACAACACCATCTTATTGTCATCGACCAAACACGCTCCACCTCATTATCCCACCCCAACCAGACGACGACATCGCACCACATTCAGCCAGGAACAGTTGGAGCACCTGGAGACGGCGTTCAGCAAGAATCACTATCCGGATATCTACTGCCGGGAGGAACTGGCCAAGATCACCAAGCTCAATGAAGCCCGGATACAGGTGAGATTGTTAACATTGTGGTTAATGGCACTTTATTGTGGTTACATTAATGTTCCTGCTAATTTCAAATGCAGTCTTCCAGTCCACAATTTAAAGAGGAGCTCCTGGCAACCCCCAGAAAATTAAAAGTCAGCAGCTACAAATACTGTAGCTGCTGATCTTTAATATAAGAACACTTAGCTGTCCAGAAATCCAGCAATGTCCTCACCCAAACAGATTCTTCAATCGGCTTCAGGTGCAGGCACCGGCATTTCTAGTACGGGAAACACTTCCTACTGCACATGCGCGAGGTTTGCTGCGCTTTGTGAATGGTCCTGTAGTCTTCTGGGACCTGTGATGTCCCAGAAAACTGCAGGGGAAAGGGGGGGGGGCGACACATCGGACTCAGATCGCCATGGTAATCTGAGTTGTCAAAACCAGGTACCCTCGCCCCCCCCCCTCCCTCCCCAAAGAGCCAAACGTGGCAGTGGAGGGGGAAAAAGGATGCAAACAAGCAGAGCTCCCCCTTTTGGGTGGAGCTCGGCTTTAAGCAGCCTAGGAAACAGAGCTGTTACTTGTACACAAATTTTATGGTGGAGACACTTTATACAGTGATCAGTGCTAAAAATATGCACTGTCACTGTATTAATGGCACTGGCTGGGAAGGGTTAAACATCTGGAGTGATGAAAGGGTTAAATGTGTGCCTAGCCAGTGTTTTTGTGTACTGTGTGTGGTGGTTTACTAAGGGATGTGATGGATTTTATTCCCTTTGCAGGGAGAGAAAATCCACAACAGCCCTGCTGTCAGAACGAAACTTTGCCTTGTTTACATGTTCAGAGCTCTGTCCTGTGTGTCTTCCCAATGAACAGTGGGTACTGGAAGACATCCATTCGCCAGGCACACGCTGATCGGCTTCTGCTGCGACTAATCACAGCAGAAGCAGCGTGCCTCCTAGGCAGATGTGCAGAATCACGTATATATACATGATTCTGCACAGAACGGTCGCCCTGTAGCAATAAACCTGCTACAGGGCAGTCGTTAAGTGGTTATAGTAACCTCTCTAGTGGCCATGTTTCCTACCTCCACTTCATTCTAGAGATGCAGTCCCTGCCAGTCTCTTGTGACACTCCCAGGAGTGTCGGATGCTTGTTTTTCCTGCTGGGTTCCATCCTCCAACCCCGATGTCACTACAAGATTCAGCAGTGATGTGACAGTTGGAGAAAGGAAACACGGCAGGTACAGAGGAGGGGAGGACACAGGCAAGTGTTGGGTTCTGATAAGACTGAAATGGTGGAGAGGTAGGTGAGGTAGGTGACACGGGCCCCTGGCCCTGAGTTGTGGATAAACACAGGGAACAGACAGAAATTATCAATATATTGCACAAATATTGAAACATTTCTCCAAATTACAGGTTTGGTTTCAGAATCGGAGGGCAAAACATCGTAAACATGAAAGAACGAATCAGAAGTCAATCACAGCGAGTGGTATGATTGCCTGCGGAAGCCTGATGCCTGGCATGTGCTCTGTGCCACCTGGGTCTCGCCAGTACCAGTATCCTCACACCCTCAACCACATACCTCACTTCACTTCTATGGCACCCCCAGGGTACCAGCCGGCATCATCCGTCAGTCAGTTCATGTGTTCCAGCACACACCCCCATCTGCCCACTGGCACTCCACCCACTCGCCAACATGATGACTGGTACAATTCACTGCGGTCTATCAATTCCCCGGGCACAGGATTGTCGTCATCAATGATAACCTTAACACCAATGACTGCTATAGACCCAACGACACCCTGGAGTTAAAATGTCTTTTGTTTTATTCATTTGGGAATATGTGTACATGATGTAAAATAAAGTAATGTAAAAATAGAGCTCCTGCAGTTTGGTTTGTAATATATCTAATTATATCAGTTTTATCATTTTTATTATGTTTTTTTACAACTTTTTTATTACAATTTGTTTAGGAGCCCCGTTAGGTTTGGTGATCAGGGGGTCTAAAAAGGGGGAATCTGCACCACACAGGGTGATTAGGGTGTGCCCAGGGCACATGCCTATGGTGAGCCACAGGGTTGGTGAAGTTCTCCTTGTCCTTGCCACTTGTTCGGCCTGGCTATTGGCCACTAGACTTGAGCATTGCATCATGGGTGACAGGCACATCCTCACCCATGCCAATAACACTCCGTATTTCTCAGACTCTTCAAGGAACATGGCAAACATGGGCATAAGTCGGTCAGAGGATGAGCTTTCAGTGCAAAGTTAGAGAATCTTTTTTAAGGAAGAAATACAAAAATCACTGATGGGGAGGTTGCTATAGGTACCCACAGACATAAGACAAGTATGGCCCAGCAAGGATGAAGATGTATAGAGCACAGCATACCACACCAACACCCAAAACCTCATCCCAGCATGGTGGGAAAAAAAAAAATGATTTGAAGCTACTTTGCTGTCACCGTGTCTGGGCAGCTTGCTATCATAGAGGAAATAATGAATTTAAATGAATTTTGGGAAATTTTATGGGAAACTGTCAAGATGGGAGGAAGTAAATCAACAATGGAAGAAAAAAAAAAACATTCTGAAATGGTCAGAGTTCAGACCTCAACCCAAAAGACATGCTGCGGTATGATCTGAAGGGCATTCCTTACACACAAAATCTTAGAAATATAGAGGAACTAGTGTTTTGTAGGAAAGAATGGTGTAAAATGTCCTCAAACCATAGTGCACCTCTTAGCAACTACAGGAATATTTAAAAGAAGTTATTACTGCTAAAGCAGGTTTTACATACTTAAAGTACTTCAGGTACTTCTCAACCCTGGGCTGTTTGAACAATGGTTGATTTACTAAAGGCAAATAAGACGGTACAGTTTGCAAAGTGCAGTTGCTCCACCCATATAAAAATGATGAGTCAAGTTCCTTCACCCCAAACTCGCTCATCCATATCTCTATGGACCTTGCTTTGTGCACTGGTCCAAATCATTTGGTGGAAGGGGGATTATGATGTGGGGTTGTTTTTCAAGGGTTGGGCTTGGCTCCTTAGTTCCAGTGAAGGGAACTCTTAGGGCGTCAGCATACCAAGACATTTTGGACAATTTCATGCTCCCAACTTTGTGAGAACAGTTTGGGGATGGCCCCTTCCATAAAGACATGGACCATAAAGACATGGATGAGCGAGTTTGGGGTGGAGGAACTTGACTGGCCTGCACAGAGTCCTGACCTCCACCTGATAGAAGACCTTTGGGATGAATTAGAGCGGAGACTGCGAGCCAGGCCTTCTCATCCAACATCAGCGTCTGACCTCTCAAATGCACTTCTGGAAGAATGGTCAAACATTCCCCTAGACACACTCCTAAACCTTGAAGAGTCAAAGCTGTTATAGCTGCAAAGGGTGGGCCAACTCAATATTGAACCCTACGGACTAAGACTGGATTGACACCAATGCATTTTTAGTGCTTTTTGCACTACAGTCCATTTAGGATGGTTTTCTATGGAACACGTTCTGTAGTGCAAATCTGCAAAATGCACTAAAAATGCATAGGTGTGAATCCAGCCTAAGACTGGGATGCCATTAAAGTTCATGTCTGTGTAAAGGTAGGCATCCCAATACTTTTGGTAATAGTGTAGTTCTTAGTGACATTGGCTGTATATTTGGGGTGGTTGTCCTGCTGTAGAATAATTTTGGAGCCAATCACACGCCTCCCTGATGGTATGGCATGGTGGATAAGTCTCTGTCTGTATTTTTTAGCATTGAGGACACCATTGATACTTTTGGTAGTGTAGTGTATCTATACCCAGGAGTAACAGGTGTTTGCTTACAGCCACCAGTGCAAATCCATGACAGGCTGCGGTTGTATGCGTATCACCACACATCCAAGCATTTACTTGTGTACAGAGAAGGAGGAGCAGCCCTGGACAAAAACTGATGATGTCCAGAGCCCTCACATACATATAATTGCTCGGATGTACAGCGACACATATACAGCCGCAGCTGGTTACTGATCTGTACTGGTGGCTGTACGCAATACTTGTTACTCCCGGGTGCAGAGATATCCTTGCTTTTTTTCTGGTGTATAGTTCTGCGCACCCATGCAAAGGATCCTTCTTATTCAGCATTGGATAGTAAGGAAGGATTAAAACCCCTGTCAATTTATTTTTTGCTGTCTGTGTACCCTTGGGGGAGATTTCTCTTCATTTCCTGCCCTGAAAACACCACAGGAAGTGAGAGGCATGCTCCAGTTGGCATGAGAACAAGTGTTCCCATTATAAGATTTAACCTCACCTCTTATTCTGGTGACAATGGGAAAATGATGGATTTCCCATCACTTTCTGGTGGTCACCAGTACAAATAGAGAAGCTGAATATCAGCAGCGGGGGACACAGACAACAGAAGCTCAACCCGAGTTCTAAATCACTCAATACATAACTAAAAGAAACAAAAAAGCTAAACTCCAGGCGGACATAAAAGACAAAAATGAATGTGACTGTGTTCATTAAAGTATAACTAAAAAAGGTAAAATGTAGTTTTTATTTTGGACAGAGTGGAGAGGGATTAGAACCCAAGTCAGGTTTTTATTGCAGTCTGTGGCCCTGTTATCATGGAGAAAATAAACAAAAATTTTAAATTTTGGGTTGCCTTACTCTATTCAAAATGGGAAAAAAAAAAAAAAGTTTTGCATTTTAGTTCTACTTTAGTAGAAAAGTATTTTTTAATTGGAAGCCGTGTAAGTGTCTGAATTTAGCTTTGTATCAGCCTCTTGCAGTGTCGGTACAGCAGAGCTGAGAAAAGAAGAGGAAGCAGCACAAGAAGCCAGTCAATTGTGTTGCAATGTTCTAATAAGGGACACGAGCGCAGAGGGACAAAGATAGGCTCATCAATCTGCTGCTTTTTTTTCCCCCCACTTTTTGGTCAAAGGCTGGTGGAGGGACAAGACATGTAAGTGTTAGGGCTCGTTCACACTAGCAGTTGGGGGCGTAAAACCCCATGGTTGAGCCTTGCTTTTACCACCCCCTCCAACCATCACCCCCTTTAGCTGGGGGGTGTACACACACACACACACACAGAATTATGCCCCTGTTTCTTGCAGCATGCACTTCTCCTCGCTGAACATGACCTGTTCAAATAAATAGAGCCGCTCTGCAACCGTGTGCCATGGAATCGGTTTGGAGACGCTAGTGTGGGGTTCAAGAGGTTTTATGCCCTCTCACCACCTGTCAAATGCTCTCTTACCACCAGTGTTAATTTTAGTCTTAGCACTAAAATGGCATTTTAGTTTTAGTCCCATTTTATTCTCCTGCAATTGTTTTAGTCGTATTTAGTCGACTAAATCTCCAGTACAGTTTAGTCGACTAAAATCTCCAGTACATATCAGTAATTGCAATTTAGTGTTAGTCAAAGTCTTTTGACTAAAATGGCATTTTAGTTTTAGTCGTATTTTAGTCACCTCAATTGTTTTAGTTGTATTTTAGTCGACTAAAATAGTATTCATTTAGTCGACTAAAATGTTTTAGTCAACTAAATTAACACTGCTTACCACAGTGGTTAGCATTTCCATCTGGCAGCACTGGGGTCACTGGTTCGAATCCCAAACATGGCATTACCTGCCTGGAGTTTGCATGTTCTTTCTATGCCTGTGTGGGTTTCATCCGGGTACTCCGGTTTCCTCCCACACACTAAACACATGCTGGTAGGTTAGTTGGCTCCTGTCTAAGGATGAGCTCATCCTTACTCCTGTCTAAATCGGCCCTAGTATGTGTATGTATGAATGCGAGTTAGGGACCTTAGGCTGCAAGATCCTTGAGGGCAGGGCCTGATGTACAATATATATGTAAAGCGCTGCGTACATTTTTGGCACTATATACATACCTGTAATAAATAAATAAGAGTGATCCAAAATGCGGATCACTCGTCAGAGAGCAAGGCTAGTGTGAATGAGCCACTACTGATCTGTAGCATAAAATAAAAATGGGGAAAAAAAAAAAAGAAAAACGGATTGCCTGCCCTGGCAGACAAGACTGTGTTGTGTGGCAGAGCTGTGTAAATATCAGGACTGGATGGCCAATACGACAAATCCTTAGACAGGAAAAATAGCTTCCTTATTTGTGTATTTAGCCATTTGCCTGCAGTTCAGCTTTAAGAAATTTTACCTAAAGGGATTTGAACAGCTCCAACATTAGAAACCAGAGGAAAATGCTTGTTTAGAGCAGAGAGCTACAAGAAGTCAAAGTCAATGCCACTGCTGTACACACACTACACCATGACAGTCTGCTCCAGACAAGCAGCAGGCTTTGAAATCCTTCTCCAGCCCACTGATAGGAGGTAGGGATTTTAATATGCTGGCATTTGGCTGCTTGTTACTTTTAAAAAAGTTAAGGCGAATTAAGGAAACGTTAAAAACCTGTATTTTTGGTTAGAGTACATCATGTTCTTGTATAAAATTAAACCATTAAAAACAGCCACAGAATGTCCCAGCTGTGCAGCTACACACAATACAGACCACAGGATCGCACAGAGCGGGATACCACAATACTAGAAAAACACGTAGATTGCTCAAAGTTCACATTCAGAAGAAAAAAAATAAACCTGAGTCTTTATTCTAATGATTTAGCAAATTCTGCATAGTCAATGTATCCATCGTTATTCAAATCATCATCTTTGAGAACGTCATCTACCAGGGTGATCATTTCTTGCTCGTCTATTGCCTGTGCATGCTCCGCGCTCCCCTAAAAATGAAGAGATAAGACATTAGAGTTTTATGTTGTCATCCATACAGATGTTTAACCCCATTTGCTGCCAGATCCAAACTTTTTGGGGGGTTTTTTGCACACGTGCTAAAATTGCACTTTTTATTTTACATGGAAAAACACACTTCAAAAGCCCAAAAAATTATATATTTTCTGGTAGCAGAGAACCCATTAGGAGAGATACAGGTAAATGTATATCCCCATACTGTCGTGCACCAATCCTTACAGTGGCAGCAGTAAAAAAAAAAGTTAACAGCCCATTATTACCTCTAATATACAAGAGTAAAATTCCACTATTAACCCCTTAAAGAGTAGAACTATGGGAAAAATTTTTATTTTCATTTTGGATAGAGTAAGGCCCCTTTCACACTGGGGCGGTTTGCAGGCGTTATTGCGCTAAAAATAGCTCCTGCAAACCGCCCCTAAACAGCCTCCGCTGTTTGTTCAGTGTGAAAGCCCGAGGGCTTTCACACTGAAGCGGTGCGCTGGCAGGAGAAGAAAAAAATCTCCTGCAAGCCGCATCTTTGGAGCGGTGAAGGAGAGGTGTATTCACCGCTCCTAAACCGCTCCCGCCCATTGAAATCAATGGGACAGCGCGGCTATACCACGGTAATACTGCGGCTATAGCCGCGCTATACGAAGGGTTTTAACCCTTTTTCGGCCGCCAGCGGGGGGTTTAAACCGCACCGCTAGCGGCCGAATACCGCGGTAAAACAGCGCTAAAAATAGCGCTGTTTTACCGCCAACGCCCCCTACCGCCCCAGTGTGAAAGGGGCCTTAGGGAGGGTTATAACCTGTGTCAGATTTTTTTTTTTTTTTTTTTTACCATCTGTGTCCCATTGCAGAGATTTTCCTTCACTTTCTGTCCCATAGCCAAACAGGAAGAGAGAGGAAATCCCTAAATTAAAAGTGTAGCTCCAGTCATTTTTGTGTTTTTTTTTTTTAAAAGTCAGCAGGCACAAAAACTGTAACTGCTGACTTTTAATAAACACATGCTCACCTGTCCCAGGATCCAGCGATGTGGCCGCCCGAACAATCAATTCTTTCCCTTTCCCCAGCGCCAGCAATGAAAACTGTGGGCACCCAACTGACAGTTCGCAGCTTCACAGTTGGGTGCCTACTGCACATGCGCGAGTCGCACTGCACCTTCTGAATGGTCAGGCAATCTTCTGGGACCTGTGACGTGTCCCAGAAGATTGCAGGGAGGGAGGGGGAGAGAGGAACTTCCGTTCTGATGGACTAGGCGATCTGAGCGGAAGTTGGAGCGGGTATCTGTCAAAACTAGGTACCCACTCCCCCCCCCCCTCCAAAAAATATGTGGCATAGGAGGGGGGGGGAGAAAGAGGAGTGCTTAAAGCAGAACTTTCCCTTTTGGGTGTAGCTCTGCTTTAAGAGAATTCCCTGGGAACCCCCAGGTCACCAGAACTAGTGTCCCCATTGGAAGATTTTCCTTCTGTTACTTTTCTGGGGACAACCCAAAACCTGGGATTTTCTTTTACTTTCACTTTCAATGATAATGGTAAACAGGACAAATAGAGAGGGGAAATCTCCTTAACGGGGGCACAGAAAGCAATAAAAACTGAAAAGCATTCTAATCCCTCTCCACTCTATCCAGTATGCTGATGACACCCAAATCTGTGTACTCCTCACCTTACTCCTTCAATCTCCTCTCACATTACCAACTTACTGACAGATCAGTATGGGCGTCACACCACTTCCCCAAACTCAATCTTTCTAAACTGAGCTCATATTTCTCTTACTCTACCCTATTCCTTCATCAAGATCAATAATACAACCATCAGTCCCTACCCTCAAGCCAGGTTGCTAGGTGTAATCTTAGACCCCGACCTCAAATCCAAATCAATGTACAAATCTTGCAGACTTCACCTTTGTAACTTTTCCAAAACATGCTCCTTCTTATCCAATGGAACCACCAAACTACTCATTTATTTCCTTATCTCTCTCATTGACTATTGCACCTACCATCTCATAGGACTTGTATAAAACAAACTTGGTGTGCAGCTCTATGCGCTCGCAAATTGCTCCGGTGATCCTCAGCTCTACTGGGTGCCCAATACACATCCAGAATAGCAATAGTATGAAGAAATCTAAGGGGCATCAGTCAGAATAGTAAAAGGAACAGCGAAACAGCCTCAGCCCATCTCTAGTCACATCCTCTGATGTGTTTTGCCCGGGGGCAGGGAAAAAACACGTCAACGGACATGGCCAGAGAGGGGCCAAGGCAGAGGCAGATTCACTGTTCTCTTACTATCCCTACTGATGGGAGTGTGGTGTCTTTAGACTTCTTCATATCTCATAGCCCTGCCTCTACACAGGCTATACCCCACCTCAGTCTATCATGAATGCCACTGCCAGACTCATACACCTTACCAACCACTCAGTGCCCGCTACCCCTCTCTGCCAATCCCTTCATTGGCTTCCAATGGCCCAACAATAAAAATTCAAAATGCAAACAAAATACAAAGCCATTTACAACTCTATCCTGAGCTACATCACCAATCTTGTCTCCAAATATCACCCAAACCGTCCTCTATGCTCCTCCCAAGATCTCCTGCTCTGTAGCTCCCTTGTTTCCTCCCACGATTGCATATAGGACTTCTCCAGACCCTCTCCCACCCTCTGGAAGTCCTGAACGATCCTTGAAAACTCATCTCTTCAGGGACGTCTAGGCCAACTATCTAAAAGTGGATTGACCTTTGTACCACTTTACTTATAGATTGTAAACTCTCAGGAGCAGGGCCCTCCTATAACCCTCTTGTATTAAATTGTATTGTAACTGTACTGTCTCGCTATAGTGTGGTGCAAACCGATGGCACTATATAAATCCTATATAATAATAATAAATAATTCACAGGGGTTGATTTACTAAAGTTAAATAGACTGAGCACTTTACAAGTGCAGTGGCTCCACAGCTTAGTAAGTGAGCTGAAGTTTCACTTTGCAAAAAAATACCCAATCACATGCACGAAAAAAAAAGAAAATGCATTTTTACTTGCACATGATTGGATGATGGAAGTCAGCAGAGCTTTCCCTCATTTACTATGCTCTTTCTGGAGCAAACACCCTTGCAGAGTGCAACTGCACTTGTAAAGTGTACAGTCTACTTGCCTTCAGTATATCAACCCCACAAATTGTTAACATGAGCCATATTGTGTGTGCCGAATAGAAGACAAGCGATTTCTACATACTGACCGATTTGTGGACATGGGAGATCGCGGTCGCCAGCTCCAGGCCATCCAATAAACTGTTGCCATCATAATCGTGCATCTTGAAGTAATGAAGCTGCAGCTCCTGCGGGGACATCTCTGACTCCGGCTTGTTTACAACTCCTTCTAAGTGCTCCATGATGTGGCTGAGGACAAAAAATCCTATTAATCCTTTCGGTCTCAGAGTTTCTTCTTCCCTTTTTCTCAAGTGCCATAGCTAAAATCTTTTAGATTTTGTAGTCTATGTTAAAGCGCTAAGCAGCTTTTCTTTTCTTTTTTAAGGACAGATATAGCTTTAATTTGGTAGCAGATTTGGATATTTTTTTAATTCTTGGGTTTTAGGAAGAAGATCGAAAGAAAATTTGCAATTTGCCAGAAAATATAACAGACAAGGTTTTCTGGGGTGAAGGGATATCAAATACACTATATTGCCAAAAGTATATGGATGCCCCTCCAAATTACTGCGTTCAAATTCACAAAACCGGGTCCATAAATAAATGGTTTGAGGAGTTTGGAGCGTGGAGGAACCTTGAGTTACCTACACAGAGTTCTGACCCCAACCCTACTGAAAACCCTTGGGTTGAACTGGGACTCCAACTGCAACCCAAAACCCACATTAAACACTTTTGGAATAATATAAAAACCCAACTGCAAACTTCTGCACTGCAAATTGATGGTGCATCAATATTGTATTGAGGTACTATATATAGGAGATAACTGTTCTTCTCCTCGGTGTCAATTAAAAGTGATTGTAAAAAGGAACATTTTTATTAAAAGCACAAAAAAAATAAAAATAAAACATTTCATACTTACCTGCTCTGTGCAGTGGTTTCGCACAGAGCAGCACGATCTTCCTCTTCTCGGGTCCCACGCCGGCGCTCTGGGCCCCGCCCCCCTTGCCGAGTGCCCCCATAGCAAGCCGCTCACTGTGGGGGCTCTCATGCATGCTTGCTCCCAAGCCGGCTCTCTGTATCCATAAGACAGAGAGCGCGGCTCAGCCGGGCCCCCTGCTCCTGCCTCACTGGCTGTGATTGACAGCAGCAGGAGCCAAAGGCTTCTGCATCTCAGCCAATCAGGAGTGAGAGACCAGGGAGAGCCTCGGGTCTTGTGCACATTGCTGGATCGAGATCGGGCGTAGGCAAGTATTAGGGGGGTTGAGGGGGGGAGCTGCACACTGAAGGTTTTTTTACCTTCAGGCATAGAATGCCTAAAGGTAAAAAAACTTTCAGCCTTCACAACCACTTTAACCACTTGCTTACTGGACATTTAAACCCCCCTCCTGCCCAGACCAATTTACAGCTATCAGCGCTGTCACACTTTGCATGACAATTGAGCGGTCCTGCAACACTGTACCCAAATTAAATTTTTATCATTTTTTCACACAAATAAAGCTTTCCTTTGGTGGAATTTATCACTGCTGCGTTTATTTTTTGCAAAAAAAAAAAAAAAAAAAAGAAAATTTTGCAAAAACAAACAAAAAAACAACCAGTTTCATAGTTTGTTATAACATTTTGAAAACGGGTAATTTTTCTTCTTCATTAATGTGCGCTGATGAGGCAGCACCGATAGGCTGCACTGGTGGGGCACTGATTTAAACCTGTAGGTGGAACTGGTGGGCAATGCATAGCAGCAGTGCCTCTCCCTGTTGGGACCGATGTCCCTCTGTCAGAAGCCGGTGACTGGCTTTTTTTTTTCCCCTCATGGCGTGGAGAGGAGAAAAAAAAAAGCTGATTATCGATCTTCTGTTGGCTGACAGCTGATCACATAGTAAGGGGCCGGGATCTGTGATCAGCCAAGTCTTGTTGACTCTGATCACAGAGGGCGCACAGGCAGCTCATGCACGGGAGGACGTCTATTGACACCCTGCCGGCAATTAAGGCCCGCGCTATAGCTGTAATTCGGCTATAGCGAGGGTGGGAGGAGGTTAAAGGACAAGTTCACCTTTTGGGAACATGTTAGTGCTACTGCAGCCACTACCTGATCCGACACCTCTAGTGACCGTAATAATAAGAGCCGGCAAGACTGTAATCCTTGAAGTGTCATTAATTGGTACATCAGAGTGACAAGAAAACAATAATGCTGACGTGTTTCGGCAATAGCTGGGAATCTTCTCCCCCCACTCACTGTCACTATCCTTTTAAAATAACACGGCTGTGCAGGGCTCCGCAGTTCTGTGAATGGGAGAACTACAAGTACCGACAGCCTTTGAAGCTTTCAGCTTGTAGTTCTCAATGAACTATCACAGCACTGTTGAGCACTCTAGGTAGTTCATTGATGGTTCCTGTTATTCTGTAACTGCTGATCCAGGCTCCTAGTAAAAAAATAAATAAATAAAATGCACATTTTTTTTTTTTTTTTTTGCCTGCAATAAGTGCATTTTTTTTTTTTTTTTTTACAAAAGGTGAACTTATCCTTTAAGTACTAAGTTATAGATATTAAAGATCATTACGTGATATATTTTTCTATTTGCACTAACAGTTTGGTTTTCAGGAGATTTAATCCCTTTCTCCGGTACAAGTAGTACTGAGACACAGAGGTTTAGCAAAATGCCAAAACAAATTCTACACTCGGTGCTTCATTCTCCTATTTATACAGTCTTAGAGTCTCCCCACCAGAGGGCTTTGTCCCTCCATACCTGCGTAAAACAGGAATCTGCATTGCAAACACTTACAGAGCAAACACTCACAGACAGAGCTATCCTCTTCACATAAAAGTCCTCTATAGATAACCGGTTCCAGGAACAAGGCTATGAACTACTTTCGCAATAGTACACAAAGTCCCAACACCCCCCCATAAAATATACCCATAGGTCTCCAACATTTGCTTGAGACACCAGCCAGAATCAGGGACACTACCCCATGTCCGTAGGTACTGCTCTTTAATCTCTTCATTTTGTTCTGATGTTGGACACACAATCCTCCAGCTCACCTCTGTAGACTCTGGACTAGATCCCATTGGCTACTTACTACATATTAACCAGATTCTGCTGGTAAAAAAGGTACAAATTTTCTATCTACTAAACACAGCACAAGCATGTACCCCAGCCATGTAGAAGATAACTGCACCTCCTTCCTTAGATTTATGGTTTGCCAAAATCAATGATACTAATACAATGGAAGGCCTTACAGCACCCCTCTAAAACAGAGTAGAAAAGTACCAAAACACCCGGTTTTCCTGGATAGTCCTAATCCTATGCATCTACATACATAAATATACTGACCCCCAATGACTCCCAGATGAACACCCAATAAGACTCAAAAATGTTATTTATACGGCAACTTCAGTTTCCTTCAACAGACTCAAAGGGGTTGATTTACTAAAGCTGGAGAGTGCAACTTGGAGCAGCTCTGCATAGAAACCAATCAGCGTCCAGGTTTTATTGTCAAAAGCTTAAAGTGGTTGTAAACCCAAAAACAAAACTAACAAAAAAAAAAAAAAAAAAAAAAACTATTGACTATTTATTGACTATTTATTGTCAAAAGCTTAAAGTGGTTGTAAACTCAAAAACAAAACTAAAAAAAAAAAAACAAAAAAAAAAAACTATTGACTATTTATTGACTATTTATTGTCAAAAGCTTAAAGTGGTTGTAAACTCAAAAACAAAACTAAAAAAAAAAAAAACAAAAAAAAAAAAAAAAACCCTGCAAGACATTATGTATTACTTGCCTTAGATCGAAGCCCCCGCAGCAGTCCTTGTACACAGTTCTGGCCGGCGACATCGCTCCCCGAGTTACTTCCAGGTATCGCGGGCTCCGGCGCTGTGATTGGCAAGAGCCGCGATGACGTCACTCCTGCTCTTGCGCACGGGAGCCGCCGGTAACGGCACAGTCTAACTGAAGCAACAGCACGTACTGGCATGGCTTCAGTGCGCATGTGCCAATGACATTGGCACATCCAGATACAGGGGATGTCTCCTAAACCGTGCAGGTTTAGGAGATATCCTGGGTAGCTACAGGCAAGTCTTATTATAGGCTTACCTGTAGCAAAAAGTGGCTGTAAAGGGTTTACAACCACTTTAATTGAACAAGCTGAAGTTAGAAGCTGACTGATTATTATGCACAGGAACACCAGATTCTGCACTCTCCAGTTTTAGTAAATCAACCCCAATGAGTGCCTTCACAGTTTTCAAAGGCCCAACACTAAGCACTTGATTTATCCCTACGCAGCTACTCTCCCTGTTGCACATCCCGAACACACCCTCTCCCTATCCCCACTTTCCTTCCTTATTACCCCACTCCTCCCCATGAACTCTATAATAGCCTATCCTGCTGCTCTTAGAGATCAATTAAAAGAAACAATGGATACTGCACTTCACATGTACTACACCGTTTCCTTTTCTTAAAGATAAACAGGACAGTCAAGTCTTTCTAGTACTGAAGAAAGGGAAACTGAAACATCTGGATAGTAATCATAAAACAGACCTAAAAAATAAACAAAAAAAACACAAATCCCATTTACGATAGAGTAAAGGGGGGGAGGGGGGGGGGTTATAACATCTGACAGTTTCTTTTTTAGCCATTTATGTCCCGTTGCAGATATTTTCCTTCACTTCCCCTCCATAGACAAAACAGGAAGTGAAAGGAAATCCTTCCAAAGTGAGGGAATCCCAGATTGTCACCAGAACTTCCCCAATGATGATTTCCACTCTATTACTGTTCATGTGACAACCCAAAAAGTGGGATCTTCTTTTCACTCTCAGTGACAAACCGTAAACAGGAGAAATAGAGAGAGTGACTCTTCTTAAAAAGGACACAGACTGCAATAAAAACTGTTAGGTGTTCTAATCCCTCTCCACTCTATTCAAAACTAAAAAAGAAAAGTTTTGCAGTTATACTTTAAAATTTAACACATAATGAGACCTTCCATTACAAATTGTTAAAAAAAAAAAAAAAAGGAAGATTAGTCTGTTTAATGTTAACCACTTAAGGTCTGCCCTATAGCAGTTTTACTGCTACAGGGTGGCACCTGTGCACAGGATCACGGGTAGGGGGCATGCATACGCGCCACTAACGAGTTACTCCCACTGTGATTAAACACAGCGGGAGCTGATCTGCGGGTACTGCAGACTCAATGTTCACCAGCACCCGCCGCAGGTTGCCAGAACAGCGATCTGCCCATGTAAACAAGGCAGAGCGCCGTTCTGACTAAAAGGAAGGGATGGAATTTGTGTCCCTGCAAAGCAGAGAATAAATGCCTTTTCTTCTCCTAGTAAAAGCACCTCCACAGTACACTAAAACACTGGCTAGGCACACAGTTAACCCTCTGATTACCCCTGATGTTAAACCCTTCCTAGCTGGAGTCATTAGTACAGTGACAGTGCATATTTTTAGCACTGATCCCCAAAAAGTGTCAGACTGTCCACCGCAATATCACAGTCTCACTATAAGTCGCTGATTGCTGCCATTACTAGAAAAAAAAAAATTGTAGATGCTAGAATTTTTGCACAAGCCAATATATACGCTTATTGAGATTTTTTTTTTTACCAAAAATATGTAGCAGAATACATATTGGCCTAAATTGATAAAGAAATTCGATTTTTTTCCTTGTTTTTTATTAGATGTGTTTTATATCAGAAAAAGTAAAAAATGTTTTTTTTTTTCAAAAATTGTCAGCCTTTTTTTGTTTATAGCGCAAAAAATAAAAAATGCAGGAGATGACCAAATACCACCAAAAAAAAGCTCTATTTGTGGGGAAAAAAGACATCAATTTTATTTTGGTACAGCGTCGCATGAAGGCGTAATTGTCAGTGCTGCATCTCAAAAAATGGCCTGGTCATGAATCTTCTGAAGATCAGATGGGTAAACAATGTGTAGAAATTAAACCGACCAGAGTCAGCCCGCTTTGTAATGGCTGCTCATACATGATATCAATTTTGGGTGAGCAAAGCCTTTACAATGATGTTCTAGGGCACTCTGTTCTTTTCAGGTTACAATACTCACTCTTTATCCTGTATCACATTCTTGTCAAAGCGACTGCCGGCGTGGTGATCCTCTTGCACGTTGGGGTGTTCATGTTCGTCTGTAAATGTGGGAAGTATTAACACCGCAGAAAACAGACAGCAAAAGATATAGGAAGTCCTGCAGCCGATCATTGTTCCTCTATGTGGGGGAAATAAAGGAGATGAACAAATGAAAATGATTTACTAGCAAAACCCTTTCTAACAATAGTTAGATAATATTATGTCAAAAAACTATGCATAACTTTCATAAAATAGTCTGTGAAGGTTCTCATTAAACTAGATGTTTTGTAGTTTGTCTTCAGTTCTAAAGGAGTGTCTGGAAAATACCCAGCAGGCTCGTGCACGATGACGTCACAGATGCGGCTCCACCACAACTGTGGAGATGTGATACACGAGCCTGCTGGCGAGGCCTGCCGCCATGTTCATGGATTGTATCACTTTTTATGACCTTATTTATGTAAGTGCAATCGTTTTTTTTTTTTTTTTTTTACAATAAACTTGAGTTTTTACATATTGCACCATCCAGCCTCTTCTGTCTTCCACTTTTATGAATAATATAAATGGAGAGCCAGCTTCTGTTCGTCTGATATAAGTCAGCCGACGTACCCTGAGGTAATTGCAGCGCTGAGACCTCGCGAAGGAATCATTTCTGAGTTCCTAAGCCTGTGGATAATAAATGGCGGGCTGCGTTTCAGGAGTGAGTCAGATCTCTATAATTTGAGATCACATACTTCTGGTAAGAGGTGTGATTACATGTAGAGATTGCACTTCTTTGAGCACCTCCATGCAGTTTCGACTTTCTATTTTATGCACTAATAGATCACCTGGATATTCACTTAGGGCCCTTTCACACTGGGGCGGTGAGGGCGTCGGGGGTAAAGCACCACTAGTTTTAGCGGCGCTTTTCAGCCGCTAGCGGGGCGCTGTTAACCACTGCTAGTGGCCGAAAAAGTTTTAAAAGCGCCCGCAAAGCGGATGATGTCACAACCTCTGACTCAGCCAATCAGAAGAAGCTTTGTATTCATTGCTAGAGCATCAATCAGATCGACTCTAGAGCAGTGATGGCGAACCTTGGCATCCCAGATGTTTTGGCACTACGTTTCCCATGATGCTCATGCACTCTGCAGTGTAGTTGAGCATCATGGGAAATGTAGTTTCAAAACATCTGGGGTGCCAAGGTTCGCCATCCCTGCTCTAGTGTGTTCCGGGTACGAGACAGGAAGTCTTGGCTCAAAACGCAGAACAAAGTGCGGTATGCTGCATGTTGCCTCATCTGCATACAGTTTATACTGGACACCCAGCGACCTCACATGGGCCAGCTTGGGCCAAACAAACTATACAAAGTGTATCAAATTCTGGAGTTTAGCTTTAAGAGCCGGTTCACACAGGGGCGACTATCAGGCGACCTAGCCGCCTGACAAGTCGCCTCCCGTTCTGTACAATGGAACCGTTCTAATAGGAGCGACGCAAGTCGCTCCGACTTAGAAAAAGGTTCCTGTACTACTTCGTGGGCGACTTGCATAGACTTCTATACAGAAGTCGTTTTGCAAGTCGCCGCGGAAGTCGTTTGCAGGTCGCCTCGCTGAGGCGACCTGCAAGTCGTGCCGCCCCTGTGTGAACCGGGGCTAACAGTTTCCCAAACAATTACATTCAAGGCATGCCAAGAATGAGAACTGTCTCAGTTGCTAGTGCTCTCAACTGAACTGTCAATCCATCAAATGGCTGGTGTTATAATCGATCACATGTGCAACACCATGGCAACTACAGATCAAACAAGAGGCTAGAATGGCAGCTTCTTTAGGTCTAAAGCAGGGGTAAGCAACCTTATGAAGTCAAAGATCACCGGGCACAGTGTCCTGTTAGGGCCGGGTCACACCAGAACACAATGCCAGAAAGGCATGTTCCATATGTGTGTTTCTTGCACCAGGTTCAAAACATACTGCTTTTGTGATCTACTGCATGTGACGATACATTTTTAACCCCAAATGTAGTTTGCCAACACAGTGGACACAAAAAAAAAAGTATTACAAGAGCGTGCAGGGATCAGGAGTGGGTTGCGCTCAGAATGCAGGGATCAGGAGTGGGGGGGGGGGTGAAGGGTGGCAGAGGACACCACTTTAAGGGTGGGCACTGCTATGGGGGTAGACCTGTCCTTAGCAGTGTCCAATGCCCCCTTCAACACCCCCCCCCCACACACACACACACAGTGTGCCCCCCCTCCCCCTTGCATCCCAGGAACAGGGGGCGGAAGCAGGAGCTGGTAGAGTGACTTTTCATATTAACAAGCTGGCGATTGGTTGCTAGGTCCTAAGCAACCAATCACTTGTGGGTTAACTTGAAAAGTTAACTTGGCCAGCTCCCCACCCACCCTCCGTCCTGAGCTGTGCTGGCTCTCGCGAGAGAGGAGGACCGAAGGCGCTGCAAGGGAGGCTGAGGGCAGAGAGAGAAGGCGGGGGTCGGCAGCAGACTCGTTCCCGGTCTACCTGTCACCTACCCGCGGTCCACAGGTAGCCCGCCGTGATCGTCGGGTTGCTGACCCCGGCTCTAGAGGATAGGAGGGTTCAGTTCAGCTTTAAAAAGGTCTGGTAAGCTGCAATATAATACATTTTTGTACTTGGGTTTAGCAGGATACACTTTAAATGAGGTGAATGGAAATCCCCCGCTCTGTTGCTGATCATGGAAAAACTCAAACAAGAGCCTTCCACAGAAGTTGGTTAAACAATCCACTTCTGCTGTGCCGGAGGAGTTCACACTCTGATTGAATTTCAGTGAATGGTTGCTTTATTATTGGTCTTGCGATCAGAGATAGTATTCTGACCTGGATGTACCCTTTCTACTTACTACAGGGGGGTGATTTTAATAGCAAAAAGGTTTAATTCGAGGTAAGGCCCACCCCATACTGTAACCAACGAGAGTGCCACCTTTACAAGTATCTTTCAAAACACAAATACACAGTGGAACATTTTGTTTTGCTGAAACAAATGATTTCTTTTTTTTTTTTTTTCCTAACGAGGAACAAATAATAAATAGGAAGGTTGTGTACCTGCCAGAATCTGAACATACAATGACGAAATCCTAAACTGATTTCTGGCTTAGGGTGTGACTGTGCATCACTCATACAAAATTTAGAAATTCCAAGCGACAAGTGAAAACAATGGATAAGCTACTAATTCTATTAAGAGAACCCAACAACTGTGCAAAAATCAGAGCGATCACTTATGTTACATTAACCACTTGCCTACCGGGTACTTTTACCCCCTTCCTGCCCAGGCCAATTTTCAGCTTTCAGCGCTGTCCCATTTTGAATGACAATTGCGCGGTCATTCAACACTGTACCCATATGAAATTTTTTATCATTTTTCTTTTTCACACAAATAGGAGTTTTCTTTTGGTGGTAATCACTACTGGGGTTTTTACTTTTTGCTAAACAAACGCAAAAAAAAAAAAAAAAACAAAAAACAAAACAAACAACAACATTTTTCATATTTTTCAACGTTTGTTATAAAATTTTGCAAACAAGTAATTTTTCTCCTTCACTGATGTGAGCTGATAGGCTGCACTGATGAGCACGGTTGAGATTGCACTTATAATCAGGACAATGATTATCCATGCCCTGATTATCAGTGTAGATGTCCGGTTATTGGCTCTCTTCTTATTCTCTCCTCATGCTGTCAGCTTGTGTTTACATCCGTGATCAGCTATCATTGCACACAGCTGATCACGTGGTAAAGGACTTTTTTTTTTTTTTTTTTAAAGCCTATGGCATGCATAACACACCCAAAAACTTCACCTGGTGCCAAAAAAAAAATGTGCACACACATAAAGAGTGAAACACAAAAAAGAGCAAACGGGTACACAAGAGTGCCTTTCCCTGAATCCCCCCGGGGCGTTAGGCTCCAGACATGGACAAAGGTACTTTACAATTGATCCATCTGGCCGAAACCAGACGGACCCCGTTCTCTGAAGGGCCTGCCGAAACAGAACCCACCCAAGTACTAGGTGAGGCTCCCCCGAAGGGAGACCCCATGAGAGAGGGCGAACTAAGCCAAAAGGCCATGTCCACCCCTTCCCAAGACTTTCAGGACTGGCCCAAGGACCCGCAACTATACTCATCACACAGTGCAACAAACCATGTACAAACATAAAAATACAAAAAGTGACAAACATAGGCTTAATAAATAAAATAAAGTGGGGAAGGAATAAGTGAAGAGGAGAGTGAAAAGGTGGCCATAGTGTGAAACAATGACCAGGCCCTCCGGCCAGGAATAAAAAAAATTCCTCTGGTCCCAGCCAAAAGGCTTCGCCCAAGAGGCAGGTGCTAAAAAAGCGTGTTCTATGGTGCAGTGACTGTGGTGCCTCAAATCAAAGTGACTGCCACTTGCAGTGATTTTTTGGCACCCCTGGACTGCCACTCCAGGGGCACATACTCCATAGGCTTTCAGGACCAACCCTGGCCCACGACCCAGACCACAGCCGCCCCCACTCCAGGCAGAAAGGTATGAAGTTCAGGGAGCTTGGTGAGAGCCCTTTACCATCAGGCTCCACCGTTGCTCCCATCACTCCTTCCTAATTACATTCAGAATTACTAAATTACTAACCGCTCCTCCCCCCCTGCTAGAGAGGAGCCAGTGTTCTGTTCCGAAAAACTGTCCGTAGCTAGAGCTACCACAATCTAGGCCAGAAAGCCAGGGACCTGACCCTCCGGCCAGACCCAGATGCAGCACCCATCCTCACCAGGAGCACCCTTCCAGACAGCTCAGACTCAACCATTGGCCGGCCCCCCAGTATCTGTCGGGCAGCTCGGCGTAGTCCCTGCTGGAAACCGCCCTTCCAGGTACTAGAACACCATTAGAATTGCTGGCCCTCCCCAACAAGAGTAGCACAGCGCCTCCTCTGGAAACTGATAAGAACAGATACTACACTTGATCTTAGCCAAAAGGCAGAAAAGGACTGCTGCAATTGGCCCTTTACCCCGATCTATGAATCCGACGGTCTCAGCGATCACTGAGTGGGCCGCAGGGGGCGTGCAGGCAGTGCGATCATGGGAGGACAGCAAGGTACGCCCTCCCGGCAAAGCAAGCCGACGCTGTAGCCGTCTTTCGGCTATAGCGCGGGCAGGAAGTGGTTAAGCACCCATAAAAAAAAAAAAATAATAATGTACGTTGTGGCAATGCATTCGTTTTATGGGTGGTACCATTCATTGAAAAAAGAACCCCCGATGAATTGTATAGTAGAACAAAGTATATATATATATTCCAAAGTGGTGTGCGTGCATTAATGACAACACCACAACAGAGCACTGAAAGGGTTACTAAACCCTTGTTTTTGTTTTTTTTTTTTAAATAACAAACATGTCATACTTACCTCCTCTGTGCAGTTGGTTTTGCACAGAGTGGCCCCGATCCTCCTTTTCTCGGGTCCCACAGCAGCACTGGTGGCTCCTCCTCTTCTCGAGTGCCCCGTCGGAGAAGAGCTCTCTTTCGGGACACCCGTGTGGGTGTGCTCCCAAGTCCTGCTGCTGCATCTATTGACACAGACAGCAGGAGTCCGCCCCCCCCCCACGTCATTGGATTTGATTGACAGGAGCGGGAGCCATCTGAGCACAGCAAACCAAAAACGTTTTTTAATTCATTTTTAATATTCAAAGCAAACTCCCCCATCCATCCAAGTCTGTATGCTCTATTTTTCTGTGAAATTACTTTTCAAAACACTCCCCTAGCATTTCTCGCCGTGGCCATCTTGTGTAAAGGCAGATGATTCATGTAGCATTTACTTGCTGGAATCCACCTGTCCTTAGCTCAAGCATGCAAGCAGGAGAGGGTTTTCTTAGCTGAGAAAGCCCCTCCTCCCCTACTGAAGAAGATTCCTGGGATGTATGACATAATTTGTCTAGGCATGGAAACCATGAAGTACCTATGTAAATGTAAAAAAATAAAAAAGTTTAAAACAAGCAAATAGGATATACTTTCCTATCTACTAATGCTAGCAGTATAGGGATTAAAAATAGTCCGTGTTGATTGAGAGCGTGAATGGGCCTTAACCACTTGCCGACCGGGCCATAGCCGAAAGACGGCTGCAGCGCGGTCGGCTAGTTCTGGGTGGACGTCCGTGGGACGTCCTCCCAGAATACTGCTCTCGCGTGCCCCCTGGGGCGCGCACCCGAGAACTTCCGTGACCGCCGGGTCCAGAGGACCCGGCGCATCACGGATCACGGTAAACGGCCGCTGATCGCGGCCATTTACCATGTGATCGCTCCGTCAAATGACGGAGCGATCACATGTCAACAGACCGGCGTCATGTCATGACGCCGGTTCCTCCTGCCCCTCTCTGTACCGATCGGTACAGTGCGAGGGGAGAGGGGGAGGGATCGGATGGCAGCACCGCTGTGGGCTGCATGTGTAGTGCCCACAGCGGTGCTCAGTGACATTTGCAGTCACATCCATCCATCCCTCAATGCTCAGCCATCCCTGCAATACTCTGCATAACACCCTGCACTACTCTGCAATATACCCCGGCCACTACTCTGCAATATACCCCGGCCACTACTCTGCAATATACCCCGGCCACTACTCTGCAATATACCCCGGCCAATACTCTGCAATATACCCCGGCCAATACTCTGCAATATACCCCGGCCAATACTCTGCAATATACCCCGGCCAATACTCTGCAATATACCCCGGCCAATACTCTGCAATATACCCCGGCCAATACTCTGCAATATACCCCGGCCAATACTCTGCAATATACCCCGGCCAATACTCTGCAATATACCCCGGCCAATACTCTGCAATATACCCCGGCCAATACTCTGCAATATACCCCGGCCAATACTCTGCAATATACCCCGGCCAATACTCTGCAATATACCCCGGCCAATACTCTGCAATATACCCCGGCCAATACTCTGCAATATACCCCGGCCAATACTCTGCAATATACCCCGGCCAATACTCTGCAATATACCCCGGCCAATACTCTGCAATATACCCCGGCCAATACTCTGCAATATACCCCGGGCAATACTCTGCAATATACCCCGCAATACTCTGCAATATACCCCGCAATACTCTGCAATATACCCTGCAATACTCCACAATTTTTAACCAGTTCCTGCCCACAGTCATATGACGTCCTTGACTTTGAGCGGGTATATCTGAATGATGGGTGCAGCTACAGGCATCATTCAGATATCAGCTTTTTCAGCCAGCGATTTCCTACACCATAGGAATGATCATAGCTGCTGTTCCACTGCTTGATCATTCTTATGGGAGGCGAGAGGGGATGTCCCCCCCTTCCCGCCACCCTCCGGTGCTTCTACCGACTCACCGCTACGATCGAAGCCAAGATCGTTTTTTTTTTTATTATTATTTCAGGCTTCCCAGCCTAGAGGTGAGATGTGGGGTCTTATTGACCCCATATCTCACTGTAAAGAGGACCTGTCATGCCATATTCCTATTACAAGGATGTTTACATTCCTTGTAATAGAAATAAAAGTGATCAAAAAATTTTTTGGGGGGGGAAAAAGTGTCAAACTAAAATAAATAAAGTAAAATAAACAATAAAAAAAAAAAAAAAAATTTAAAGCACCCATGTCCGTGTGCTCGCATGCAGAAGCGAACACATACGCAAGTCCTGCCCACATATGAAAACGGTGTTCAAACCACACATGTGAGGTATCGCTGCGATCGGTAGAGCGAGAGCAATAATTTTGACCCTAGACCTCCTCTGTAACTCAAAACATGTAACCAGGAAAAAATTTTAAAGCGTCACCTATGGAGATTTTTAAGTAGCGACGTTTGGCACCATTCCACGAGAGTGTGCAATTTTGAAGGGTGACATGTTGGATATCTATTTACTCGGCGTAACTTCATCTTTCACATTATGCAAAAACATTGGGCTAACTTTACTGTTTTGTTTTTTTTTAAAGCACAAAACTGTTTCTTTCCCCAAAAAAACGCGTTCGAAAAATTGCTGCACAAATACCGTGCGAGATCAAAAGTTGCAACAACCGCCATTGTATTCTCTAGGGTCTTTGCTAAAAAAAACATATATAATGTTTTGGGGTTCTATGTAATTTTCTAGCAAATAAATGATGATTTTTACATGTAGGAGAGAAATGTCAGAATTGGCCTGGGTGCTCCAGAACGCCTGAAGGTGCTCCCCTGCATGTTGGGCCTCTGTATGTGGCCATGCTGTGTAAAAGTCTCACACATGTGGTATCACCGTACTCGGGAGTAATAGCAGAATGTGTTTTGGGGTGTAATTTGTGGTATGCATATGCTGTGTGTGAGAAATAACCTTCTAATATGACAATTTTGTGAAAAAAAAAAAAAAAAAGAAAAAAAAAAAATCTTGATTTTGCAAAGAATTGTGGGAAAAGATGACAATTTCAAAAAAACTCACCATGCATCTTTCTAAATACCTTGGAATGTCTTCTTTCCAAAAAGGGGTCATTTGAGGGGTATTTGTACTTTTCTGGCATGTTAGGGTCTCAAGAAATTAGATAGGCCGTCAGTAATTCAGGTGTGATCAATTTTCAGATATTGGCACCGTAGCTTTTGGACTCTATAACATTCACAAAGACCAAATAATATACACCAAGTTGTACTTATTTTTACCAAAGATATGTAGCGGTATAAATTTTGGCCAAAATTTACGAAGAAAAATTACTAATTTGCTAAATTTTATAACAGAAACAAAGAAAAATTCATTTTTTTACCAAATTTTCAGTCTTTTTTCTTTTATAGCGCAAAAAATAAAAAACCCAACGGTGATTAAATACCACCAAAAGAAAGCTCTATTTGTGTGAAAAAAAGGATAAAAATTTCATATGGGTAAAGTGTTGTATGACTGAGTAATTGTCATTCAAAGTGTGAGAGCACCGAAAGCTGAAAATTGGTCTGGTTAGGAAGGGGGTTTAAGTGCCCAGTGGTCAAGTGGTTAAAGTGATTGTAAAGACAGTCGTTTTTTGAAGCTTAATGCATTAAGATAAAAAGCCTTCTGTGTGAAGCAGCCCCCCTCAGCCCCCTAATACTTACCCAAGCCCCAGCTCGATCCAGCGATGTTGTACGAGAGTCTCGGCTGTCTGGGACTCTCCCTCCTCATTGGCTGAGGAGGCACCATTTCCTCCCGCTGCTGCCAAAGCCAGTGAACCAGCTGCTTGCTGTGGGGGCACTCAGCAGGAGGGAGGGGCCAGGAGCGCCAGCAAGGGACCCAAGAAGAGGAAGATCCGGGCTGCTCTGTGCCAAACCACTGCAAAGAGCAGGCAAGTATAACATGTTTGTTATTTTTAAACAAACAAAAAAAAAAAAAAGGCATTAAATATCACTTTAACCACTTCAATACCGGGCATTTTCACCTCCTTGCTGCCCAGTCCACTTTTCAGTTTTCAGTACTAACATTTTGAATGACAATTGCGTGGTCATGCAACTCTGTACACATATGAAATCATGAGACGTTAGGTTTCTTTTGGTGGTATTTGATCACCTCTGCGGTTTATTTTTGCGCTATAAACAAAAGAGCGACAAGTTTGAAAATTTAAAAAAAAAAAAATAAAAAAAAAAAACAATAATATTTTTTACTTTTTGCTATAATAAAATATCCCATTAAAAATTTTTTTAAAAAAAAACAACTATTTTTTTCTCAGTTTATGCTGTATTCTTCTACATATTTTTTTAAAAAAAAAAAAAAAAAAAAAAAAAAAAAAAAAAAAAAAAAAAAATCGCAATAAGCGTATATTGATTGGTTTGCGCAAAAGTTATAGCGTCTACAAAAAAGGGGATAGATTTATGGCACTTTTATTATTATTATTTTTTTTACTAAGAATGGCGGCGATCTGAGATTTTTATGGTGACTTTGACATTGCGCCGGACACATCGGACACTTTTGACACTATTTTTAGACCATTTACATAGCGATCAGTGCTATAAAAATGCACTGATTACTGTATAAATGTCACTGGTAGAGAAGGAATTAACACTAGGGGGCGATCAAGGGGTTAACTGTGTTACCTAGGGAGTGATTCTGAGGGGACTGACTTGGGGAGGAGACCGATTGGTGTCCCTATATACTAGGAATACACGATCAGTCTCCTCTCCCCTTACAGGACGTGGATCTGTTTGTTTACACAAAGATCAATGGTCCTGCTCTGT
Organism: Aquarana catesbeiana; assembly: GCF_042186555.1. Taxonomy (NCBI): domain Eukaryota; kingdom Metazoa; phylum Chordata; class Amphibia; order Anura; family Ranidae; genus Aquarana; species Aquarana catesbeiana. The sequence goes on from NC_133327.1 coordinate 658,019,654, forward strand.
AACAAGCGATCACAAGTGCCTGGCGGCCGCTGGGCACGCGCATCGGCTTCTGTGACGTGGTGGCGCCCCCCCAATACCGCCAGGAAGCCGAGGACGTCATATGACGCCCGCCCAGGATAAGATATCCTATCTGCGGACATCGTATGTCTATGGGCGGGTAGGGAAGTGGTTAAAGTGAAACTCCATGCACAAAAAAAACAAAAAAAAACAAATGTTCATTTAAATAGATTTCTCAATAGTCAAAAGGATATAAATCAAATTTTGTGTGCACCAAATGCCTTGGCCAACCCAGATATTCCCTCATCACAGCGCTGTACCATATCCTGTGCAGAGAGCAAAGCTGTGGGAGGGGCCCAGCAGGCTCCACCCACTACAGGCTGCCTGCAGAAAACTATAGGAGGGGGCGGAGACAAGACCAGACACCCTGCACAAGGAGAGAGAGCAGCAGTGAACGGTCTTTATTACAGGAAGATCCTACACAGAGGGAAGGTCCCACACTGGATTACTGCACAGATCTGGAAAAAATACACAAAGCACACCAAGATTCAGAAAATAATACGCATGATGAATATATTTAGACAATATTTGCTGATCCCAGAGTTCAGCCAGTCATTCCATGTTCCTTTCCTTCGAATTATCTACCATCATCATATCTCTGAATAACGAATGAGACCGTCACGGGATAAACTGTTTAAATAACAGGAAGGAGCACAGGGATGCAAAGTCAAACACTTCAGTCTGGGCACCCGCCAGGCGATTCTACAAATGACTTCTTCAGGTTTGCTTTGGCACCAGGTATGTGCTGGAGAGTAAAGAACGGACTAAGCTTCATCTAATTACCTGGCAGAGAAGAGAGCAGAGCGGGGATGAGGGATTCTGATGAGACATTCCTAACAAGAATATAATTTGGACAAATCTATTGTGTGACATGATAGTGAAATGAGGCTCCTAATACCGTACATCGCTGTACACCGAGGAGACGTGAACTGCCATTCAACATACTGGAGATATCACAACAATGTGAATCCCACAAGGAACCCTGAGAATGGATGTGCTGATCATTTAAAGCAGAACTCCAGCCAAATATAATAAAATATAAATTAAAAACACATTAACCTACTTGTAAAAATCATCATTTTTTTGCTAAAAAATTTACACAGAACCTCCCAAACATTATATATGTGTGTTTTTTTTTGTTTTGTTTTTTTTTTTAAGCAGAGACCCTAGAGCAGTGATGGTGAACCTTGGCACTCCAGATGTTTTGGAACTACATTTCCCATGATGCTCATCTACACTGCAGAGTGCATGAGCATCATGGGAAATGTAGTTCCAAAACATCTGGGCTGCCAAGGTTCCCCATCACTGCCCTAGAGAATAAAATGACGGTCATTGCAACTTATTTGCACAGTAATTTTTCAAACACATTTTTGTTGGGGGGGGGGGGGGGGGGAAGAAAAAAAACAGTTTAAAAAAAAAAAAAAAAAAAATGAAAATAAATAAAAACATAACACCCACAACACACACACAAAATAGTAAGTTAGCCCAATTTTTGTTGTTACAATGTTAACCACTTGCCCGCCCGCCCTATTACAGAAATGACAGCGGCAAAAGTGGTTTGATATCATGATCGGACGTCATATGACGTGATCAGGAATATCTAGCCGCTGCGCACCCCCGGGGGTGCGCATCGCGGCGATCGTTGTTGCGGGGTGTCAGGTCTGACACCCTGCAACACCGATCTAGGTAAAGAGTCTCCGACGAGACTCTTTACCACGTGATCAGCCGTGTCCAATTCACGGCTGATCACGATGTAAATAGGAAGAGGCGGTGATCGGCTTTTCCTCACTCGCGTCTGACAGACGCAAGTAGAGAAGAGCCAATCGGCTGCTCTCCTGACAGGGGGGGTGCCGCCCAGGACCACCAGGGAAGCGATCCACACTGGACCACCCAGGTATTGCCCCTAGACCACCAGGGAAATGTCACTGTGTGCCCAGCAGCTGCCAGTCAGTGCCCACTGCAATGCCTACCCACTGCCAGTGCCACCAGGGATGCCCATCAGTGCCTCACTTTAGTGCCCGCGTATCAGTGCCCATCAGTGCCACGTATCCAGGTGCCGCCCAGCAGTGCCACAGCAGTGCCACGTATCAGTGCCGCCCAGCAGTGCCGCTCATCAGTGCCCAGCAGTGCCGCCTATCAGTGCCACCCTATCAGTGCCTAGCAGTGCCCAGCAGTGCCGCCTTTCATTGCCCAGTGTCGCCCATCAGTGCCACCCAGTGCTACCCATCAGTGACGCCTATCAATGCCCATCAGTGCTGCATATGAGTGCCACCCATCAGTGCCGCCCTACCAGTGCCCATCAGTGCCTTGCATTTCAGTGCCCATCGTCAGTGCCCCGCTCATGGTGCCACCTCATCAGTGCCGCCTTATCAGTGCCTGTCAGTGCCGCCTTTTCAGTGCCCATCAGTGAAAGAGGAAAACTTACTTATTTACAATTTTTTTTAACAGAAACAAAAGCAAAACTTTTATTTTTTTTCCAAATTTTCGGTCTTTTTTTATTTGTCTAGCAAAAAATAAAAACCTCAGAGGTGATCAAATACCACCAAAAGAAAGCTCTATAAGTGGGAACAAAATGATAAAAATTTAGTTTGGTACA